>NC_134359.1:249419402-249499402 GCF_048569485.1 Anomaloglossus baeobatrachus
CGGATATCTAAAAGAGTCCTTAGAAAGAGTTTGCTCTTCCATAAACATCGCCACACTAGACCTTAGGATGTATCTGGTGTCACAGCTCCGCCAAAGTCATGTGAATGGGGACACGTTCTGATCCTGGAAAATCTCTCTAAAATGTTATTTATGGGTTTCTGCTTCCACATCGTTGACCTCCATATGGCGGGAGTTTTGTTTGACGTTCCAAGATCCGATTCCTCGGCCAGTTTGCGCCATTAAATCTTTTCTTTGATCTGTCGCCAAATTTTTGTACAAAAAATTTGGCCACATTTGCAGTTTCAGGCCAGCTCCGGCATCTTTGGGTAAAATTTAAGGGGCACATGACAAATAAATCTTATTTACTCCTCAAAAGGGACATAAAATAAGGCAGAAACGTTCTGAGCTGAAGGGTGTGACAAATTCATTGAGAGACATGAGCTCCTTAATGTTATTGGCGCCTTCTTCATCAAGACAGGAGGACAAGACGCCGGCCTTAAGGAATGGGCCCCTTAGTGTAGTATCTGCAGGTGTGGGAGGGCTGAGCGCAGGTGACGGAGCACAGAATACACACAATATATCCCATCTTATTCCTGCGCTTACTTCTTTGGCAGCTAGATGGCATTTCTCGGAGAGGCCGCCATGCTGGAACGTCACAATACTGACTGGAGACAAAGGAACCATGCTGCACGCTTTCTCCAGGACCTGCAAGGAAAAATGTGCATTAGTCTGGAAAAATTCACATGGACGCACCGGAGCATTCCAGACAGTCATCACAACTATGGAAGACAAGGGCACTTTAAAGGGACATTTTTTTCTTTTTAATTAAAGGGGTACTCTGACCTTTGAAAGTTATCCTCCATCTGTGGGACAGGAGCCAACTTCCTGGGGATCCAATGCTGGGACCCCTCCGATCCCGAAAACCGGGGGTCTTGCCTGTGTGAATGGGGCAGTGGTCGGTCACGCGGACTTCTGCTCCATTCATTCTTATGGAAGTGCCGAAGACATTCTCGGCTATCTGCGGAAGTTCCTTTAAAAATGAATGGAGCAGAAGTCTGCATGATCGACCACCGCTCCATCCACATAGCTGGTGATCCCATTGATCCAGAGAACCCTATCGGGAACTTATACCCTATCCATTGGATAAGGGGTAACTTCCAAATATGAGGCACAAATTAAGTGCTCAGTATAAATTTTGCAACATTTTGCTTTCACGGGTTCTTTTCCTCTCCACGTTGCAAAATGAATTAACTGAGAGTCCATCAGTGAACTTATTCTGGTGGGGACTATGTAACTTCTTTATCTTCAGAAGAAAAATCCAGCTCTACAGGCTCTTGGCACTAGAAGCCTCAGCAGCTTCTCTTTGTGTACTCGGCTTATTACCCATTCTCCCTCCCTTTCCATACATTTCTATAGGCAGCAGGTGTAATTTGATCCCTCACTGAAGACAGAACTGTAGACAGATTGGAGCAGTTTTTGAGAGTGAATAATTAGTATAAGAAGAAGTGACTGATCAGAGGCATATATCTGCAACCCCTGACCCACATACATTGTATATTGGTGAGCGGTTATAGGACCTAAGTCTGCACCGCACCGGGCAGATGCCAGCTGAGTTACACAGTCAGCATCTGCCTCTAACAGCAGCTCTAATTGCCAATGTTAGCCCCTTAAATGCAGCTGTCAATCTGTAATATGGGCATTTAAGCCATGCAAAATCCAGCTCCAATGAACTGACAATGAATAAAAAAAAATGATAAAAAGGATTAATTTGGAATCCTTTATATCAATTTTTTGGATAAAATCCAAAGCCCAAATGTGCATAAAAAGAGGACAATTCAAATCTCGTGCAAATCAAAGAGCCGTGACTACACCTAGCACTGCAATCAACGCGTTTCTGGTTTTACAAGCTCCTAACCCTCTTTTTATGCACATTTGTGATTCGGAATATATCTGGAAAAAAAATAAAAAATAATAATTTTATTCCATGGAACTGGATTTTTATTCTGTTGTTTATTACGTCCTGGCGTCGATGTCCTCTGTGCATAATCTCACAAGATTTATTGCGGTGAGCTGGTTTTACTTTTTTTTATGAAACTTCTTTAATGTTTCCTTTTTAAAACTCCATTGTATTAATTTATGACCACAGTCCACATCAAGGTTAAGCTACACATTAATGTAGTCATAAATCAAGTGAGAGAGGATCAGAAAAAGACAGGTAAAAGGGTTACAAACTCCCCATTGGAACAAGCTACTGACAGATTCTCAGTTAACTCATTCTAAAGGGAAACCAAGAGCCTGTGCAAGCCAAAGGGTGCAAAATTATTACTGTAACACAATTGATAAAAAAATATTTTTTTGCCCAAAACACATGAAAAAAAAAAAAACATTCCTCAAGGTGTAAGTGTCCATCAATAGAAGTAGTCAGGGTCTTAATTCTCACCTCTTGATTTGAAGCACATAACAAGGTGTCAAACTGTCCTGAAGAAACAAAGTTTTTCGATCCGTCTGTTGACACATAAGTGATCTTCTGTCCTGTCTTTTCCAGTTCTTCCAAAAAACTGTAAAACATTACATAGAAAATAGTATATAAATAATATATAAATGCGCCAATAAAAGGAATGCCAAGGAAAGAGGGCCGACTAGTCTGGGGAAACAACGCCCCCTTCTTCGTCTATTTAAAGGCCTAATTAGCATATTAAAAACAGAGGTAATATTGCTCATAGCGACAGAGGCATGGGAGGCCATAAAGATGAAAGGTGGCCTGATTAGCTCGCCCACTCCCCTGGCACCTTTGTTCGGCAATCCGGGCTTCCCCCCAGGGTACACGGCGGAGAGATTTCTTGGATGGCAAAGGAGATCAGACATCAGACTGGGGCAGATCCTACAGGACAATGACTTGCCCTCTTTTGTAGACCTACAGGCTGCATTCCCGGGGAGACGTTTGAGGTGGCTCGAATATATCCAACTTCGCTCCTTTGTGAAATCCTGGCTGAAAGGGGGGCGGCCCCCCTCCCCGGACACGCCCGCCCAGTTTGAACATATATTTTTGCGGGGTTCGCCTCCGTCACACCAGATCTCCCTCATTAGCGGCATGATGAACAGAAACCCTCACTCTGGGGATCCTAGCCATATTAGAAGATGGGAAGCGGAATTAGGCTTCTTCAACCTCTCCGATGATGACAAACAAAAAGCGTACGTGTTTTCCCACAAGATCTCAGTAGCATGCAATGCCCAGGAAAAGAGTTACAAGTTATTGGCAAGATGGTACCAATGTCCGGCTAACCTGCATAGAGCCTTCCCCTCGGTCCCAGAGGAGTGCTGGCGCTGTGGCTTGGGTAGTGGCACGTTATCACACATTTGGTGGGGATGTAACAGAATATCCAATTTCTGGATTCAGGTTTTTACAATCTACAACCAAATGACAGGAGAAAACATAGCTCCCTCCATAAAGATTGCTCTTCTTTCTATTCTACCCGGCTCATTGGGGCGTCAAAAGAAGTGCCTTTTGCGGTTCTTTTTGATTGTGGCCAGAGCAGTCATCCCAAGACACTGGAGGTCCACAGTGACCCCTGGAATGGGGGAATGGCAAGCGGAGCTATCTCATTTGTGCCATATGGAGGAACTTTCATCTTGGGTTACGGGCACCAACGAGAAGTTTATCAGACTCTGGCAGCCGTGGATCATGTTCAAGGAGTCCCCTGCCTTCCGGGATCTGTTCCAGTGACAGCACACTTATAACTCCCCTTTTACCTCCCTCCCTAGTCCCCTTGTGAATGTTTTCCCCACCCCTCCTTTCTCTCTACTCTGCTATTTTCTCTTTATTATCTCTACTCTGCTATTGACACACACTCTAAGGGCTGGTTCACACTAAGCGACAGCGACAACGAGGTCGCTGTTACGTCACCATTTTCTGTGACGTAACAGCAACCTTGTAAGTCGCTGTTATGATCGCTGCTTAGCTGTCAAACACAGCAGCCGAAGCAGCGATCATAACCGCGAGAGCAGGGAGCCGCGCACACTGCTTAGCGCTGGCTCCTTGCTCTCCTAGCTACAGTACACATCGGGTTAATTAACCCGATGTGTACTGCAGCTACATGTGCAGGGAGCCGCGCACACTGCTTAGCGCTGGCTCCTTGCTCTCCTAGCTACAGTACACATCGGTTTAATTAACCCGATGTGTACTGCAGCTACATGTGCAGAGAGCCGGAGCCGGCAGCACAGGCAGCGTGAGAGCTGCGGAGGCTGGTAACTAAGGTAAATATTGGGTAACCACCTTGGTTACCCGATGTTTACCCTGGTTACAGCTTACCTCAGCTGTCAGACGCCGGCTCCTGCTCCCCTGCTCACTTCATTTCGTCGCTCTCTCGCTGTCACGCACAGCGATCTGTGTGTCACAGCGGGAGAGCGGCTTTGGAGAAAACGAACCAGGGCTGTGTGTAACGAGCAGCGATCTCACAGCAGGGGCCAGATCGCTGCTCAGTGTCACACACAGCGAGATCGCTAATGAGGTCACTGCTGCGTCACAAAAAGCGTGCTGTAGCAGCGATTTCGGTAGCGATCTCGCTATGTGTGAAGCACCCCTTACATAGCCGCTTTCTAGTATGGTATAACATATAGATCGATGGGCTTAGCTATGCAAATGCAGAAATAAAACTACTGCAACATGTAAATACGAAACTGTCACAAGGGTCTGGGAGACCAAGAGATAGAGCAGATAAACGAGCAAACCCTAAATAAAAGTATATATTGGTCTGAAAGTGTATTATGAGGGCTATATATGTACCAATTGCAGTGGCCCACCTAGGCAAACTGTAGTGGCAAATCCTCTCTTCCCTTTTCTGTATGCATGTTATATATTCTTCTCTTGAAAAATTTCAATAAAAACAGATTGGTTAAAAAAAAAACCAAAAAACAGGTAATAAATGTTATTTTTAAAGCTTGATTTTAGAGAATGCTGTTATACAGGGCGTGTTAGGAAGGGGATTTTGGCATACACATGTAAATGCTGCTGGCTTGGAGGGTAGAGGGGACCTCACAGGTTCCCTTTGAAGACATTCTGTCACCAGGTTTGTCCCCTTTAAGCTGAGGCCACCAGTGAGCTCTTATGTATAGCATTCCAGAATACAGTGGAACCTTGGATTGAGAGTAACTTGGTTTGGGAGCGTTTTGCAATAAGAGCAAATACTCACTGTGCACACTTCCGGTTCCGTCCTTTCACCGCGCTCTGACCAGCTCTGGAGGTAACTTTCTGTACATATGCATTGTATTCAGTTTACCATTGCATAGTACATGGTGAAAAGAATAGATCCAGCATCCAAGTTCCAATTGAATGAAAAAAATATTCTTTATTCGAAGATAAAAAGGTTCTTCCATAATAGTAAAATCCAATTTACATGGCAGGGTAGAAAAGACAAACGGATTTTTGTGTACTCACCGTAAAATCGTTTTCTCTTAGCCATCATTGGGGGTTTTGGTGCGGTTTTTTTACCGCAGGTGCGGTAATCTTCAACTACCAGAAGTTTCTCAAGAAATTGTCTTGAGAAAAATCACTTTTCTAGTGCGCACATAGCCTAAAGATCTTACTTTACTTTTTTTTTTTGGAATGGTTGCACAAGCCACCTTCCAACATACATATCGATGAAAAATTCATTATACAACCACAAGTAGCAGCAGCATAGATGGCGAGGACGCAGCAGGCAGCGGGGATAGGTAAGCTCTATGATTACTCCACCTCATAATCATCCTCCTCCTCCTCATAATCCTCCTCATAATCCTTCTCCTCCTCCCTCCTCCTCATTATCCTCCTTCTCCATCATCATTATCCTCCTTCTCCATCATCATTATCCTCCTCCTTCTCCATCATCATTATCCTCCTTCTCCATCATCATTATCCTCCTCCTCATAATCCTCCTCCTCCATCATCATTATCCTCCTTCTCCATCATCATTATCCTCCTTCTCCATCATCATTATGAGGAGGAGGAGGATTAGGAGGTGGAGGAAAAGGAGGAGGATTATGAGGAGGAGGAGGTGGAGTAATCATAGAGCTTACCTATCTCCGCTGCCTGCCGCGTCCTCGCCATCTATGCTGCTGCTACTTGAGGTTGTATAATGAATTTTTCATCGATATGTATGTTGGAAGGTGGCTTGTGCAACCATTCCAAAAAAAAAAAAGTAAAGTAAAATCTTTAGGTTATGTGCGCACTAGAAAAGTGATTTTTCTCAAGAAACTTTCTTGAGAAACTTCTGGTAGTTGAAGATTACCGCACCTGCGGTAAAAAAACCACACCAAAACCGCGGGAAAAATGCATGTGTTTTTCCCGCAGTTTTTCCGCATGTTGGTCCCTGCGTTTTTTTTATGCTGAACTGCAATAAATAATATAGATAATAGATAGATAATCGATAGACAGATAATGGATAGAGGGAAAGATGGATAGATGAATAGATAGATGAGAAAGACCTATATAATGTCCCACCCCCTGCATATTCTAAGCTGGCACCCTTTAGTGACTTTCATGTGGCACTAAAGGGTGCCTAGCCTTGTATTTAGCCAAAAAATAAATAAATATTTAAAAAAAAAAAACGACGTGAGGTCCCCTCATCTTTTGTAGCCAGCTAGGGTAAAGCAGACGGCTGCAGCCTGCAGACCACAGCTGGCAGCTTCACCTTGGCTGGAAGTCCAAAACAGAGGGCACCCCACGCTGTTATTTTACATTAAATAAATAATTTAAAACAAAAAACGTGGGGTCCCCCCCCAAATTGAATCACCAGCCAAGGTAAAGCGGACAGCTGGGTCTGATATCCTCAGACTAGGGAGGTCCACTGTTATTGGACACTCCCCAGCCTAAAAATAGCAGGCTGCACCCGGCCCAGAAGTGGCGCATCCATTAGATGTGCCAATACTGGCGCTTCGCCCCAACTCATCCCGTTGCCCTGGTGCGGTGGCAAACGGGGTAATATATGGGGTTGATAACAGCTGTGAATTGCCAGCTGACATCAAGTCCTGGTATTAGTAATGGGTGGGTATCTAGTAGACACCCCCATTACGAATTCCTTTATTTAAAAGTAATACTTTTTATTAGAACAAAAAAAAACCCAGACGCCATCCCTCGTTGACCAATTTATAAACAAAATTATTAAAATGCTAAAGGTCTGCTGTAATCCATTTAGATGTCCCCCGACGTTCTCCAAAGTTGAACCTGAAAAGACATAAAAATAGAAATTAGAACACAATAGACGCCATCTTTTCAAATTTAATTCCCTGTGACATCCATAATCCAGGTCCGCCGAAATCCAAATCTGGGGTTGATCCCATACTCCCTGGCACGTTCAATGCAGAACTAAAAGTCCCCCATTGATTGTGAGTGCAGCCCCTCACTTCCACCTGTGACGTCATTGCCCCAGCAGAGAGGCGCGCGCGCACACACATATACACACACACACACACACACTATACACACACACACACTATATACACACACACTATATACACACACACACTATACACACACACACACACACTATACACACACACTACACACACACACACACTATATACACACACTATATATACACACACACACACTATACACACACACACTATACACACACTATATATACACACACACACTATACACACACACACACACACACTATACACACACTATACATACACACTATACACACACACACACTATACACACACAAACTTTACACACACACTATACACACACACTATATATATATACACATACACACACATTATACGCACACACACTACTCACACTATACACACACACACACTACTCACACTATACACGCACACACACTACTTACACATACACGCGCGCACACATTATACACGCGCGTGCGCACACACACACATTGTACACGCACACACATTATACATGCGCACGCACACACATTATACACGCGCGCACACACACACTATACGCGCGCACACACACATTATACACGCGCACGCACACACATTATACGCACGCACACACATTATACACGCGCACACATTATACACGCGCGCGCACACACATCATACACGCGCGCGCGCACACATACACGCGCGCACACACATACGCACGCGCACACACACATACGCGCGCACACACATACATGCGTGCACACACATACACGCGCACACACATATACACGCGTGCACACACACATACACGTGCGTACACACATACACGCGTGCGCACACACACACATATTATGCGCGCGCACACACATTATACACGCGCACACAATATACACGCGCACACAATATACACGCACACACACACACACACATTATACACACACACATTATACACGCATACACACATGCACATTATACACACACGCACATTATACACACACGCATTATACACGCACACACACATTATACACGCGCACACACACATTATACACGCACATTATACACGCACCCACACATTATACACGCACGCACACACATTATACACCCGCACACACACACTATACACACACATTATACATACATACACACACACACACTGCTGTGAGTGCTTTCCTGCAGTGACCTGGAACTCAGAAGGTGAGCCCAGGTCAACGCAGGGGCGCACACACAGCAGTGTGTGTGTGTGTGTATAATGTGTGCGTGCCTGCTTGGGCAATGACATCACAGGTACTAGTAATTTCATTCACATGACCCGTGAAGACAGTGCCGCCCGATATCACTACCGTGACCGGGTCTCGCAACACTACCGTCACGGGGTCATGTGAGTCCATGGTGAGCTTACCTCACCTGACCCCCGATGTTGCTGGCAGGCTGCTGTCCTGGCCCGGTGTCCTGAGGCGGCACGTCATCGTAGCTACAGCTGATCGCGTCCTCCGATCAGCTGTTCTGCAGTCCTGTTGTGATCGCGCGCGCTCCCCCGCGGTCACAATGGGATCTGAAGGAGCGAGGGCGCATGCGCCTCCCTCTCAGAACACGTGCATAACCCGCCCGGACATCAGGAGAGAGGTGCACACGTCAATCAAAAAGTGCACGAAATTTCAAACTTTATAAAGTTGGATTTCACTGACTAAACACCCGAACTGCATCCTAATGGTATGTACACACTGTGCATGATAGTGCCAGTACTGGACTGGCTGCAGCTTATACACGAAAATCCTGATGTTTGGTTCCCTTTAAGGACCCATGACATACCCAGTACGTCATGGCGAAATCGTGGCCCCGGAGCCCCGGTGGCTGCGTCGCTTTGCATTGCAAATACCTTAGATTCGGGGAGGAGGGGACCTCAGGAGGGGTGGTGTCTCCTCCCCAGACCTACGGAGGCTGTGATTGGCTGAGCAGTGTTCGTCAGCCAATCACAGCCACTGTAATGTTTCAGCCATTGAAAATGGCTGAAGCATTGAAATCCAGCCCTGATCAGTGCAGCTGTAGCACCGATCATTGGCTGGAGCTGGGTGACCTCAGTTTCACCCGCCCCAGCTCTGATTTGAGAGACCGGCCTTGTGACCAATCTCTCCAATCACTGTGGATCTGGGGCCGGAGACCGCCACCCTCAGCTTCACTCCGGCGTCTGAAGCTGAGGATCGGTAAGGAGTTATAGCCACTGCCCCATTTCAGCCGCTGCTGCCCCCCCCTCCCGACCCATTACTACAGGATGGGGACATTACTATAGACTAGGAACAAGGTGATCACATTACTATAGGATTGGGACAAGGTGGGCACATGTGTATAGGATGGGGACAAGGTGGACACATGTCTATAGGATGGGGACAAGGTGGGCACATGACTATAGGATGGGGACAAGGTGGGCACATGTCTATAGGATGGGGACAAGGTGGGCACATGACTATAGAATAGGGACAAGGTGATCACATTACTATAGGATGGGGACAAGGTGGGCACATGTCTATAGGATGGGGACAAGGTGGGTACATGTCTATAGGATGGTGACAAGGTAGGCACATGTCTATAGGATGGGGACAAGGTAGGCACATGTCTATAGGATGGGGACAAGGTGGGCACATGACTATAGGATGGGGACAAGGTGGGCACATGGCTATAGAATAGGGACAAGGTGGGCACATGTCTATAGGATGGGGACAAGGTGGGCACATGACTATAGGATGGGGACAAGGTGGGCACATGGCTATAGAATAGGGACAAGGTGATCACATTACTATAGGATGGGGACAAGGTGGGCACATGACTATAGGATGGGGACAAGGTGGGCACATGACTATAGAATAGGGACAAGGTGGGCACATGACTATAGGATGGGGACAAGGTGGGCACATGACTATAGGATGGGGACAAGATGGGAAAATTACCATAGGATGGGGACAAGGTGGGCACATGACTATAGGATGGGGACAAGGTGATCACATTACTATAGAATAGGGACAAGGTGGGCATATGACTATAGGATGGGGACAAGGTGGGCACATGTCTAAAGGATGGGGACAAGGTGGGCACATGACTATAGGATAGGGACAAGGTGGGGACATGACTATAGGATGGGGACATTACTGCAGGATGGGGACATTACAAGGATGGGCATAATACTATTGGATGGGGACATTACTATAGAATGGGGACAAGGATGGGCAAAGTACTACAGGATAGGGACATTACTACAAGGGGACAAGGATGAGAAACATTACTATAGGATAGGGATAAGGCTGGGGACATTACTATAGGATGGGGGCAAGGATGGACACATTACTACAGGATGGGCACAATATGATAGGATGGGGACAAGGTTGGGGACATTACTATAGGATGGGCACATTACTATAGACTGCGACAACTATATGATGGGGACAGTACTATAGGATGGGGACAAGGCTGGGGACATTACTATAGGATGAAGACATTACTATAGAATGGGACAACTAAATGATGGGGACTGTACTAAAGGATAGTGAGATTGCTACAAGGGGCCAAGGATGGGGAACATTACTATAAGACAGGGACAAGGCTGGCGACATTACTACAGGATGGGCAGATTACGATAAGATGGGGACAAGGCTGGGGACATTACTATAGGATGGAGACAAGGATGAGCACATTACTGTAGGATGGGGACTAGGATGGGGCACGATACTACATGGGGACAAGGATGGGCACATTACAACAAGATGGGGAACATTACTAAAAGATGTTGGCCAAAATTTCTATATAGTGATAATTGTAACACTATTAGTTACAAGAAAGGGATAAAATGTAAAAAAACATAATAAGGCATGACTTTTTTTTTACCATCAAATTTTTTTTTTTATATTTAACCAAAGAATGTGCACAGTTGTTATAATAAGTTGAAAAATGTTCAAAATCAGTGATCCAAAGGTGTGTAAATAAAAATATATGGTACCAATAAAAATGTCACTTTGTCATGCAAAGAATGCGGCCCCCCCCCAAATTATTTTTTTCCTCTGTGCGGCCCCTAGAGCCAGCCGAGTTTGAGATCCCTGGTCTATACCATCATTTACCAGGTAACTAGCATCAAGCTATTGTGCACATAGAGAAATCACAGAAAAGTGTCTTTCAAAAGTACCATACACCATATATTTACATTGCAGATGCAGGAAAAGACAGCAGCACTCAACCTGTGTAAGGCCTCCGCCACACATCCGTGCCGCCGGTACGTGTTTGGTCCGTGTTTGCACGGCGGCACGGATAAACGTACACCAATGCTACCCGATGGTAGCAGGCACACACACATCAAACCGCACGGAACGTGTGTCCATGTGCACTTGTACGTGTGTGCGTTTTTCTACACAGTGACATGTCCACGTTTTCTCCGGCAGCACGGGTGTCACACAGCCCGTACCACACGGATGTAGTGTGGATGCGGTCCCGTGTGACACGTGCCGGAGAAAACACACGTGTCAGTGAAAAAAAAAACCCAAACATTTACTCACCTTCTCCTGCCCTCCTGTCTCTGCCGCTGCTGTCACTTGCTTCAGACCGCCGCTCATTATTCTCAATGAATATTCACTTCACTGCAGCCGGCAGCAGCGGGGAGACGGGAGGGCTGGAGACGGAATATCACCACCACAGACAGCAGCGCGGACCATGTGAGTATGAAAATTACCGGTTCTACGTGTGCTATCGTGGATAGCACACGTAGAACACACGTGGACCGCACGTACCCGAGACACGTACTTACCACACGCAACACGCAGGTTAAATACGTGTCTCGCGGCACGTGCGAGTTTTTAAATGGATGTGTGTGGGAGGCCTAAAACTGCACAAGGACGCACCTTCACTCTGAAGTCCAGGATACTTTTGACACTAAATCCCCCTCTCCTCCCCCTCCCTCTAGAAAAAAATAAAAAAAAGACTTAACCTATTTTTAACCTATTAACTTCCCCTTATATTTTTTTATATAATTTTTATAACCATACCCATTTACTAGCCTTGACTTGATTTTAGACCACCTATTTAACTTTGTGCATATACTAAAAACATTTTTTTAGGCCTCAAACTCGCCATATTTGCCACACGTTCCACCTCTTAACCTGTACCTGAACCTATTCTATACAACACGCAGGTAAATTTATCCATATAGTGTTCTAACTTCATTTGAACACTGTACAACATATCATAATACCTCCTAATTTTTTTGACACTCACAGCCCTCCTCTCTTCATTTTACAGGACCTACATCGACCCACCTCCCCGCCCGGACATCTGGAGCTTGGCATTTTCAATTGATATTTTTACACAAAATATTTTTTAATTATCTAATTTTAAGAAATGAATAAACAATTTTTATTTCACATACCTTTCCTCATTTATTGTATAAATTACACTTTCTAACTAGTTTTACTGTGTTTACTACACACCTTACCTAGTCTTCCACACCCTTTTCTCATTCTAATTAGTAGCGCGGTAGTTTTATATTCTATTATCTAGTCAGTGTTTACTACTTTCAGACAGGTTACACGCGGAACCTGTCTACTACCTGCGGCTTCTGATTAGTTACCCTTCTATCACCAGAGTTCAACCATAACCCTAATCTAATTCCCTGAGGTATACGCTCCCTACTCCGGTTTATCAGCCAGTTCATCCACCCACCCAACTATCCTTCGCCTGTGAGCGCCGGTGTCCATTCAGTCTAGTTTACATCCTCACTTGTGCTCACTAATTGATCGGTTAATTAGTGGGTGTGTATAAAAAGAAACCCAGCACCCCAGACCTTCACTTGAACTGCAACTTGACCTCTGACAATATGCCAAAAATCCACCCTGCAACCAAAGCCTTGATTATCAAGAGCCTGAAGAACAGATCCACTGCAGAAGTGGCTGACACCTTTAATGTGTCTCAGCGTCAAGTACAAAGAATTAAAAAAAGATTTGAAGAGACTGGAGATGTTTTTGACAAGCCCAGGTCCGGCAGATCCCACAAGACAACTGCTCAGAAGGAACATTTGTTGGTTAGAAAATCCAAAGCCAGCCCCTCTTCCTCTGCAGCAGAGCTCCAAAAGGCCTGGTCAGCTCAAGTCCCTGTGTCAAGTAGAAAGGTTTGTAGGATTCTGTCTCGAAATGCGTCCATGGTCGAATCAGTGCCCAGAAGCCAGCACTAAACAAATGGCAATTAAAAAACCGTGTGGCATTTGCTAAGTCCCACAGCCTGCCAAACAGATGGATGCTGGAAAAGTGGCAGAAGGTGGATTTCTCTGATGAATCTTCAGTTGAATTACACCACAGCCACAGGAAATACTGCAGGAGAACTACTGGAGCCCGTATGGATCCAGAAAACAGTTAAGTTTGGTGGTGTACAAAACATTTGCAAGGTGGAAGGCAAGCCTAATAGCCTAAAATATCAAGAAGTATTAGCTACCTCTTACATTCCCAATCATAAAAGGGGTCAAATTCTGCAGCAGGATGGTGCTCCATCTCATACATCCATTTCTACAAAAAGTTCCTCCTGGCAAAGAAGATCAAGGTGCTCAAGGACTGGCCAGCCCAGTCACCAGACATGAACATCATTGCGCATGTTTGGGTTGGGATGAAAGAGGAAGCTTGGAAGACAAAACCAAAGAATCTAGATGAACTCTGGGAGGCATATAAGACAGCATTCTTTGCTATTCCTGATGACTTAATCAATAAATTGTATAAATCATTGTTGAACTGCATGGATGCAGTCCTTCAAACTCATGGAAGTCACACAAAATATTAAATATGGCTCTAATAGTGTGACACCCTGGCAAAACCAGGAAGTCACACAGCTTAGGCCCCCGCACAACACTGCTCCCACACAGGGTTAAATCAGCCGACAAAATCCAAGTCACCCCCACCCCCAGGGAAAGACCGGCACACCAGTGGTCAAGACCAGGCGGAAGGAAAACGCCCACCTAGGGGTCTAGACAGCCCAGGGCGGGAAAAACAGTTAGTCAAGTTCAGGAGTGAAGTGGAGGAGTTAAGTTTGGAGAGTGGAAGCGGACAGGTGTCAGGGTCGGAGCCCTGACACATTGACTAGGTGGCAGACGGCGGTCACCACCAACATGAGACGGGAAGACGGCTCAGCAGATCCAAGGTGGACTGGTGCAGGGTTGTAGCCCGCCAGTACCGACACCGGAGAACCGACCCAGAAACCGTGCACACCAGGGGGTACTCGGACCCTGAAGCCAGGACTGCCACCGACGGCTTGGCTAATTAACCAATTGAGGGCAGGATTCCAGGTCCTGTCCTAACTTAAGTCCCGAAAAGTAGACTGTGACAGGGTGTACAGCAGAGCAAGGAGGGACAACAGGCCAAGGAACAATCCAAAGGGCTTTATTGGAACCACAAAGATAAAGCACCAAACATAAATATAGATCCTTAAAGTCTGCAAGGAGTCCACAACAAAACAAAAGATCCAGGGGCACCGCCTGGTATTCCGATGCCAGGGAAAATAGGGCAATGGTCCTTATATGAGTTCCTTGAGTCCAACAGGTGAACAACAAAACGCAATCCCACGTGGCCACTGATCTCCAGTCTGTAACTGTCCATACACCGGCTCTAGAATCCAGCCTCAGCTATTCCCTCCCAGAGGATCAATCTTCTTTCTTCAAGTTTCACACAGACTGACTGAATCTCCCAGGTAAGCAGAGAGTTTACACTAGTTGGACTCTAGGCCCACTTCCCCCTACTCCCAGGGATGGAAGTGCCTCAAGAGGCTACAACCTTGCACTATAGGGGGTGATTACCTACAACAATAGAAATGTACACAGAAGTAGTTCAAATAAGACAATGAACCAAGCTTGAAATAGGAATCTGTACAGCAAGATACTGTCGCGGGCGGAGGAGGGGACACCGCGCTCTCCCACTGCTCGGGTCCGGCTGCCGCGGCTGCTGCGGCCTGCTGCTGCTCGGTGGCTCGAGCGATGGGCCGGATCCCGGGGACTCTAGCGGCGCTCCTCGCCCGTGAGTGAAAGGGGGTTTGGGTGTGGGGATTGTTTATTGTCCGTGACGCCACCCACGGTTGTGGTGATTGAGTGTACACCACCGCTGCTCTGGCTGGGGATCCCGGGAGTGATGGTATGGAGCAGCCAGTTGTTGTGTTGCCCCTCCGTGGGTAGGGGTTGGTGATCCCGGGGCCCAGTGATGGAGTTGGGATGGTGGACAGGCGGGCTAGGGGGCCTGTGGAGGTGCAGGGGCGCAGGGGCAGCGCTGTGCCGCACGGCACGGAGGTACTCACTCAGCCAGTAAACACGACACAGTTCTCGGTAAACAAACGGCTGGTTGGACGGGTCCCTCGGACGGTTGCAGTTATTGTTTCTCCCCTGACCCAGTTTGGTGGGGTAAGTCCTTTCTTTCGCCTCCGTGCACACTCCTCCTGCGTTCCGGGTTCCAGCTGGCTCCCCGGTTCAGTACCGGTGGGCCACCGCCCAGCCCCGGCTACCTACGGTTCCACCAGCTGTCTCGCCAGCTCCCTGCAGACGGCCACTACCGTCTGCCGGACTCTCTGTACGAGGCCCTAGGCTCCAATCTAGGCCCCTGGCTATGTCTGCCTCTCTGCAGACCTGCTCTCTTCCTCTCCTAGGACTTGACTGGGCTTATTTTCTGCCTCAGGCCAGCGCATTGGTGGGCGTCTCCATCTCCTGACTCCGCCCACCTGGTGTGTCAGTCTGAGCCCGAGGCAGAAAGCAGGTCACTTTGGGGATGTCTGCTGTGAACTGCTGGGGGTGGGTGTGTGTGTGTGTTGTTACCTGTGTTCCCTGGCTTGTCCAGGGCGACACATTCCCCCTTAGCAAAATGCAGACCGTCCTCGGGCTGCCCGTCCATCACCGGTTTTATTTTTCTTTTAAACTGCAAAAGATCAAAACATTAAACACAAGCATTTTCAATCCTCCCACAACGGGATGCACATTACTTTAACGTTGCAATAACAGTCAAACACTTTTAATAATAACAGTGTAACGGGTCCTTCAGTCACCCACCCAAACAACCTAGCCTTGGTGCTGCCCCTAGGAAGTGGGAAGCACCCCTTGACCCCAGTCCAGGAACGGCTCCAGATTGGTCAACGGGACCGGTACTTCGCTGCCGTTGCAGCCGGGCGGACTGCCGGAGCCGTCGTCATCTCAGTCGCGGCCGGGCGGACTGCCGGGGCCGGTGGCAGGGCGGTGACAAAGGTGAGGCCTGGGGACCCCAGGTCTGGGTCCTGCCCCACAGACGCTGCGGGCTCCGCTACCGGTAACAGGGGTAACGGGTCGGTGCATCACTGTGGCGGCCTCTTCCAGGAACCAAATGCTGGCAGAGTCCTGGCGTCCCTGCTTCCACAGCCGCGGTTCACATGCGGCCGGACGCCATCCCGTCCCCTTTAGCCTCTTTTTAGCACTTCCTTCTTCAGGGGGCGGGGCTCCACTTTCGCGCCTTTCCTGCTCGGGGAAGACGCTCGAGCGGGAAATTCTTCGCGCCAAAGATGGCGGCTTCTGAAATTTTTCGGCCTGACACCTCCGGCGGTAACAAGGCGCACCTCTACCAGACGGCAGAGCGGTAAGATCCTGTTCGTGACGCCAAGTTGTCGCGGGCGGAGGAGGGGACGCCGCGCTCTCCCACTGCTCGGGTCCGGCTGCCGCGGCTGCTGCGGCCTGCTTCTGCTCGGTGGCTCGAGCGATGGGCCGGATCCCGGGGACTCTAGCGGCGCTCCTCGCCCGTGAGTGAAAGGGGGTTTAGGTGTGGGGATTGTTTATTGTCCGTGACGCCACCCACGGTTGTGGTGATTGAGTGTACACCACCGCTGCTCTGGCTGGGGATCCCGGGAGTGATGGTATGGAGCAGCCAGTTGTTGTGTTGCCCCTCCGTGGGTAGGGGTTGGTGATCCTGGGGCCCAGTGATGGAGTTGGGATGGTAGACAGGCGGGCTAGGGGGCCTGTGGAGGTGCAGGGGCAGCGCTGTGCCGCACGGCACGGAGGTACTCACTCAGCCAGTAAAGACGACACAGTTCTCGGTAAACAAACGGCTGGTTGGACGGGTCCCTCGGACGGTTGCAGTTATTGTTTCTCCCCTGACCCAGTTTGGTGGGGTAAGTCCTTTCTTTCGCCTCCGTGCACACTCCTCCTGCGTTCCGGCTTCCAGCTGGCTCCCCGGTTCAGTACCGGTGGGCCACCGCCCAGCCCCGGCTACCTACGGTTCCACCAGCTGTCTCCCCGGCTCCCTGCAGACGGCCACTACCGTCTGCCGGACTCTCTGTACGAGGCCCTAGGCTCCAACCTAGGCCCCTGGCTATGTCTGCCTCTCTGCAGACCTTCTCTCTTCCTCTCCTAGGACTTGACTGGGCTTGTTTTCTGCCTCAGGCCAGCCAAACCCATGGGTGGGCGTCTCCATCTCCTGACTCCGCCCACCTGGTGTGTCAGTCTGAGCCCGAGGCAGAAAGCAGGTCACTTTGGGGATGTCTGCTGTGAACTGCTGGGGGTGGGGGTGTGTGTGTGTTGTTACCTGTGTCCCCTGGCTTGTCCAGGGCGACACAATACACCTCCCCCACATCCCACCATCACAACCTGTCCCCCCTTTTTAATAAGTGAGTATGCCACGAGGTCTACACAGACCTCTGGCCATCTCACTTAAGTCCATGTTGCTCAGCTGTGAATAGTCTATGGTTCATCTTGCTGGGACAGTCCATCAGCAATCCGGTGTTGGCTTCCACACTTGTAGTGGATGGAAAAACTGTAGGTAATCCCTTGTAGAGCGATAGGGTTGGAAGGACAAGGTTCCTTTTGTGTCCTCCCTCACTCAAACTCGGATTTCTGCACCCACAAATCGGCATTGTATATCTTCCACATCATTGCCTAGGAGAATGTCTGCAGGAAGGCCGCTCATCACACCGATTATGCATTGTTTTGCCCCAAAGCCACAATCCAGGGTTACACTTGCTCTTGGAATATATCTCTGAGTACCTCCAGACAATTCAATGGCAATTCCTGGTCCCTTTTGAATTGCTTCTGGTTGAATTACTCGGGAATCTGCTATGGTGAGAAAAGCCCCAGTGTCACGAAAGCCAACAACTTTTTGGCCATCCAGCACAACCTCCTGTAGATGTTTATGCCGAAGATCATAAGAACGGGTGGCTGTGGCTCGCACTCCATAGACTCCTGGTAGGGAAGTCAACATATCAGAGTCACTTGGCAAATCATCAGGGCCAGAATCCAGCTCTTCTCCTGTTGAGGGTGTCTGTAGATAATGGACAGGCAAAGGTGGTCTGCAGCTGTTCTGCCTCTGAACACCTGGACAGTGAGCTTGCAGATGACCAGGCTGCCCACATTGATAACATCTGCGCTGCGTCTCACTCCTTCCAGTTTGCCTTCTGGAGAAGTAGGTAGGAGACCTTGGTGACTGATAGGGAGGTGCAGGTGCTGGAGGTGGTTGTCGATTTGGAGGATGACTCCACTGGATAGATGGGCATGTGGCCCACAGATGCCCGGGATGACCACAGCTATAAAATCTTCGCTCTTCTACTTTCTCTCCTCGTCGCATTCCAGAAAATGTGGTAGAAACAACTGGAGGCACATACACACGGGTATCCACATGAGGTGGTGATCTAGGAGGTCGAGGAACATTGGGCACTGAAGGACAAGGAACCTCTGGTGTTGGGGAGCTGGTCACTTTTGCTCCCACTGCTAGCAGCTTCTTCCACTGAGGCTTGATAGTGAGCACCTCATCAGCTAGAGCTGCAGCTTCCTCCATAGTGGCTGGTCTCCTTTCACGCACCCATTCCTGGATCTCAGCAGGGCACTTGAAGTAAAACTGCTCTTTTAGGAGGACCTGGAGGACGGTCTCCAAGGTTAAGGCCTCCTCTGCCTCCAGCCAACGATGCCACAGATGTTTGAGTTTGTGGGCATACATCTTGAAAGACACTTCCTCATCACATGCTAAAGTACGGAACTGAGTCCTGTAAGTGTCTGGCGTTACAGCATAATGTTCTAGAATAGTCTGTTTAATATCCGCATACTCACAGTTCCACCGAGGGTCCATAGCTCTATAGGCTGCGGCAGCTCCACCCTCTAAGAGCCCAACCAGATGCCGGACGCGCTCCCTTTCTGGGACTTCCATTAATTGACACTGATGCTCAAAGTCCTGGAAGAAGCCCTCAATGTTAACAGCAGCCTCATTAAACTGCTTGAAGGCTTTGCGGGACACTCTGGGAAGTTCCCTCATGGTGGGTGCTGGGGTTACAGTCTGTCTGGAACCTCTAGCGGCTTCCACAGCGAGCTGCTTATCCAGCAATGCCATCTCCTCCATCCTGCGCTCCTTCTCTTTAGCTCCACGCATGACCTCCATCTTATATTCTATTGTGGTCTCCTCTCCCAGCAAGGCCATCTCCTCCTCGTACCACACAACCCACTGACTTTTTTGGGTATTTACCTCCGGCTGCTGTCTTTCTTCCGTTTGCTGGGAGGATCCTTCCTCAGCGTCATTTTGCGAGCAAACTCCTTCAAATGCCTCAATCAGCTGCTCCTTGGAGAGTCCCTTGTAGCTGACTCCCAGTTCACGGGCCTTTGTTTGTAGGTTCACCGCAGTCCAGTTCTTGTACTCTGAGGTTCTGGTTCCAGCTGTTGATGGGCCGTTGTCCTCCATTCCTTCTGCTCTGATCCCACCGCTGCCAACCAGTTTGTGACGGGGTGTACAGCAGAGCAAGGAGGGACAACAGGCCAAGGAACAATCCAAAAGGGCTTTATTGGAACCACAAAGATAAAAGCACCAAACATAAATATAGATCCTTAAAGTCTGCAAGGAGTCCACAACAAAACAAAAGATCCAGGGGCACCGCCTGGTATTCCGATGCCAGGGAAAATAGGGCAATGGTCCTTATATGAGTTCCTTGAGTCCAACAGGTGAACAACAAAACGCAATCCCACGTGGCCACTGATCTCCAGTCTGTAACTGTCCATACACCGGCTCTAGGATCCAGCCTCAGCTATTCCCTCCCAGAGGATCAATCTTCTTTCTTCAAGTTTCACACAGACTGACTGAATCTCCCAGGTAAGCAGAGAGTTTACACTAGTTGGACTCTAGGCCCACTTCCCCCTACTCCCAGGGATGGAAGTGCCTCAAGAGGCTACAACCTTGCACTATAGGGGGTGATTACCTACAACAATAGAAATGTACACAGAAGTAGTTCAAATAAGACAATGAACCAAGCTTGAAATAGGAATCTGTACAGCAAGATACACCTCCCCCATATCCCACCATCACATAGACAACCACCCACAGAGAGGGATAGGGCATCCGCCAGGGCCCGGTAGATCCCACGGGTCAGCGTCTGACGGCACGGCTCCCAACTAGAGGACCGGGAGGGGACTCCTGCGTTACACACTGGGAAGTCCACACAACAAAACGCAAAGTGCAGATGAAAGGGGTAGTGACCATCAACCTGGGTGTGGGACCAGATACACTCGTCTGCGGCAGCCGGCCACCATCACCTTGGTTTACCAAAAGACTTGTGTAATCAATTCAACTGTGAGTAACCTTCCCGGCCTGACCGGGTGCGCCGGCCCCTGCCGTTACCATCCCCTGCACAGAGACATTGGGCCTCGGGGCATCCATCCCTGCCCACGGAGTGGTTAACATCCAGCTGCCAGCCCATCGCCCCAGGGAGCCCCACAACAGCAGCGGTGGTGCTACATCTCACCACACACTGTGGGTGGCGTCACCGACAGTTTTCAACAACCCCCGTACCAAATACGTCCCCCTTTTATTCGGAGTGTCCGCGCAACCCCCAGGTCCGGTAGAGTCCCTTGAGCCATACCGTAGATCTGGATCCGAGCAGCATGGCTGCTGGCACGGGGGCGGCACAACAGCAATACAACTTCATTCACCAATGTTATGCAACATATCTTTGTATTAGAAGTTAATTATTTGTTTAAATTTCACATTACTTTCTGTGGGCGACAAAACTTTTGTCTTGCCAAAATCTGACCTTTCTGTGTTCATTAAATGATCAATATTTCTGCTTTGCAGCAACTTTATTTTCATAACCTAAACCAAATTTGGGAGGTTTCAGCTTTCAAATAAGTAATTTATGAAACCAATGGATGAATTTAAAGTCACGTTATAAGCTTTTATTTACATAACATGAATAAGTGACAGAACTTCTGTCAGGGACTGTACAACCTTCTACTTCCCCTGAAGAAAGTAAGCAGCTGTAAGGAAAATTCAATTTCATCAACAGGCACTGATTGATGATATAGGAAGTTTTTTAGGGCTTATTATGTTTAATTTTGATTGAGCAATGACAGTTTGCTTCAATTTTCTCATTACTTTTTTTTATTATTGCAGAACTTCCTCCATTTACAAAAGGGGGATGATACATTGCTAACAGCCATAATTTTTATGAGCAATTAATGTCAAATGCTTTACTCTTTGTCGCTTGATGTTTGCACTGGCCAATGATTGGGGATGAAGATTAGTACAATTGATTCTTTATGCAATCATCATATCATGTAAATGACACTTTACTCAGTTAATAATAATATATCCTTGCTACATACTTTGCAATTTAAAAAAAATGTGTCCAAAAACACACGAGAGTAATAAATGTCCAACACAATTTTATTTAACAAATGCAATATACAGAATATTAAAATTAGTATATACCACATCTGTGACACAACCCATGAGTCACAGAGGGGTATATTATACAAATACAAGAAGGAGAGAAAAACTCCACAGGGGTGGGAACAGGGTCAGTGATGTAGAAAGTTGATAAACAATGAGAGTGGGAGAAGACACATCCCAATCTGAAAAAATTATTGCATATAGCCCCACTCCAACTGTAATCAAAATATTAAATTGCTGTCATATACAGAGTTTCAAGCATAAGTCCCTACGGGGATCTATCACACCCACATACCAACATGTATTGGTACTTCAGTAAATCAAGCCAGATATCTCTCTAGTGTGGTACACAGGGTACATCAATACTTACCGAAAAAAGAAGAAATATGGCGCAATCAAACTGTCCACGGTCCAGGCCCGACGCGCGTTTCGTGTTCTTTGTCAAGGGCCACCACACGTTGTCTGTATTGTCAGAGAACCGCCCTTATAAAGAGCATTCCCAGGTGTCACCCGTAATTTGGCTGAATGTCGCGAGTACACCTGTGTACCGAGTTTTTCTCTCCTCCTTGTATTTGTCTCACATACCCCTCTGTGACTCATGGGTTGCGTCACGGATGTGGTGTATACTATTTTTAATATTCTGTATATTGCATCTCTGAAATAAAATTGTGTTGGACATTTATTACTCTCATGTGTGTTTTTGGACACATAATTGTTTGAATAGTGCGAAGGAGTATGTCCCTTGATTAGGAAATATGACAATATGGGGGACTTACTATACAGTGCTGGCCAAAAGTATTGGCACCCCTGCAATTCTGTCAGAGAATACTCAGTTTCTTCCTGAAAATGATTGCAATCACAAATTCTTTGGTATTAATATCTTCATTTAATTTGTCTTCAATGAAGAAAAAAAAAATTGCCATAAAGCCAAAATGGATATAATTCCACACCAAACATAAAAAAAGGGGGTGGACAAAAGTATTGGCACTGTTTAAAAAATCATGTGATGTTTCTCTAATTTGTGTAATTAACAGCACCTGTAACTTACCTGTGGCACCTAACAGGTGTTGGCAAAAACTAAATCACACTTGCAGCCAGGTGACATGGATTAAAGTGGACTCAACCTCTGTCCTGTGTCCTTGTGTGTACCACATTGAGCATGGAGAAAAGAAAGAAGACCAAAGAACTGTCTGAGGACTTGAGAATCCAAATTGTGAGGAAGTATGAGCAATATCAAGGCTACAAGTCCATCTCCAAAGACCTGAAAGTTCCTGTGTCTATGGTGCATAGTGTCATCAATAAGTTTAAAGCTCATGGCACTGTGGCTAACCTCCCTAGATGTGGAAGGAAAAGAAAATTTGAGGAGAAATTTCAACGCAAGATTGTGGGGATGGTGGATAAAGAACCTCGACTAACATCCAAACAAGCTCAAGCTGCCCTGCAGCCCTAGGGTACAACAGTGTTAACCCGTACTATCCGTCGGCGTCTGAATGAAAAGGGACTGTATGGTAGGATACCCAGGAAGACCTCACTTCTTACCCCGAGACATAAAAAGCCAGGCTGTAGTTTGACAAAACTTACCTGAGAAAGCCTAAAACGTTTTGGAAGAATGTTCTCTGGTCAGATGAGACAAAAGTAGAGCTTTTTGGGAAAAGCCATCAACATAGAGTTTACAGGGAAAAAAAAGAGGCATTCAAAGAAAAGAACACGGTCCCTACATTCAAACATGGCGGAGGTTCCCTGATGTTTTGGAGTTGCTTTGCTGCCTCTGGCACTGGACTGCTTGACCGTGTGCATGGCATTATGAAGTCTGAAGACTACCAACAAATTTTGCAGCATAATGTAGGGCCCAGTGTGAGAAAGCTGGGTCTCCCTCAGAGGTCATGGGTCTTCCAGCAGGACAATGACCCAAAACACACTTCAAAAAGCACTAGAAAATGGTTTGAGAGAAAGCACTGGACAATACTAAAGTGGCCAGCAATGAGTCCAGACCTGAATCCCATAGAACACCTGTGGAGAGATCTCACAATGGCAGTTTGGAGAAGGCACCTTCAAATCTCAGGGACCTGGAGCAGTTTGACAAAGAAGAATGGTCTAAAATTCCAGCAGAGCATTGTAAGAAACTCATTGATGGTTACCGGAAGCGGTTGTTCGCAGTTATTTTGGCTAAAGGTTGTGCAACCAAGTATTAGGCTAAGGGTGCCAATACTTTTGTCTGGCCCATTTTTGGAGTTTTGTTTGAAATGATCAATGATTTGATTTTTGTTTCATTCTCTTTTGTGTTTTTTCATTGCAAGCAAAATAAATGAAGATAATAATACCAAAGAATTTGTGAGTGCAATCATTTTCAGGAAGAAACTGAGTATTCTCTGACAGAATTGCAGGGGTGCCAATACTTTTGGCCAGCACTATATATATACGATAAATGAAACTTGATATGAGGATGTTGTCCCCTGTGTGTTTTGTTAAGTATATACTATACCTTGCAATTTGTATGGGATTTTTTATTTTTACGTTTATAAAATGTTTATTATTAGATGAATATGTTTTATTTTGTCAAAAATCAATCAATCACCAGAAGCTCCAAAAGACGTCCCGTATATTCTGATGTTAAAGCTGATGATTGTAACACTGCCCAAGATACATATGAAGAGCATGCCAACATCTCAGCCCATCACACCAAAGATCTATCACCTGATCCTTTTAAAGTACTATCTCCCAATTCATCACAGACTGTTAGGGGAAAAATAAAGTCACAAAAGAAGTGTGGAAAATAAAAGAGCTCCCTCAAGGAAGAATCCATCATCATGTTCAGAATGTGGGAAATGCTTTAGAAATAAATCAACTCGTTACACATAAGAGAAATCACACAGGAGAGAAGCCATTTTCATGCTCAGAATGTTCGAAATCTTTTACAACTCGACCACAACTTGTTAGGCATCATAGAACTCACACTGGGAAGAAACGATTATAACCGTTTAGTGACCAAGCCGAATTTTTTTTAAATCTGACACATTTCACTTTATGTGAATACTTCAGCATATTGCAATTATTCTGACAAATGTTTTTCCTGACATGTTGTAGTTTCTGTTAGTAATAAATTTAAATCAATGTTTTGCGTTTATAAAAATTTGGGAAATTCTTCAAGAAAATTAGAATGTTGATACCCATAAACCAAACTGATATACTACACAAAAAAGTGAATAAATAACATTTACCACATTTTTCGTTTAATAAGACGCACCGGATTTTAAGACGCACCCCAAATTTAGAGATAAAAAAAATAAAAATGTAGTCCGTGGTGTTGTCTTACTGGAGGGGGGCAGCTGTGGTGGTGAAGCGGGGTCACAAGAGGCAGCTGTTGTGCTGGCAGGCGCGGCATGTCTGGCGGCGTCGGGGCGGCGTCCGTGGCAGAGCAGGCCGGTGCAGTGAGTGTCTGTGTGTCCGCGGTCCCGGTTCAAATGATAGTGCCTGGAGCGGCGCATGCGCAGATGGAGCTCTCATCCAATGGCTCAAACTGCGCACGCGCTGACTCCCGGAGCGGCGCATGCGCAGATGGAGCTCTCATCCAAGAGCTCCATCTGCGCACACGCTGACTCCCTGCACCATCATTTGAAATTCAGACCGCTGACACACTGGGACACCTGCAGTACATCCACCCGCCCGAAGCACGCACTAACAGAGTGACAGCGAGCAGGTCGCCCGCTGTCACTCTGTGTGTGCGTGCTTCGGGCGGGTGGCTGTGCGGCAGGTGTCTCAGTGTGTCCGCGGTCTCGGTTCAAATGATGGTGCCTGGAGCGGCACATGTGCAGATGGAGCTCTCATCCAAGAGTTCCATCTGCGCACGCGCTGACTCCCGGCGCCAACATTTGAAACTGGGACCTGGGACACCTGCTGCACAGCCACCAGCCTGAAGCACGCGCAGAGTGACAGCGAGCAGGCCTCCCACCCGCCCGCACAGAGAGGCAGCCGGCACCGACAGGCACCCGGCTGCCCACACGCAGCCACAGGCACCCGGCTACCCGCACACAGGCACCTGGCCGCCCACACACAGCCCCCCAGTACGCTATATTTGGATTTTAAGATGCACCCCTCATTTTCCTCCCAAATTTTTGGGAGGAAAAGTGCGTCTTATAATCCGAAAAATACGGTACATTATGTCAGCGATGACAGTATAATGTTAAAACATCCTTTTTTTCTGTTGAAAGGGTGAAAAGTTTAGCAGCAAATTTAATTGCTTTCGTGCAATGTTTAATTTGAAGTGAATTTCAGGGGTCTATATATTGGATAAAAAACCGAAACCGCAACCCTCAAGGTATACAAAACTACTGCTTGGGCTCACTGCCGAGCTCCAAAAGGAAGGAGTGATGTTTTGTATCGCAAACTTTGATGGAATTGTTTGCTTCTGCCATGTCGCATTTGCAGAGCCCTTGATGTGCCTAAACAGAGAAAAACCCCTCAAGTGACCCCATTTTGGAAACCACACCCATCAAGGAATTTATCTACAGGTATGGTGAATACCTTGAACTCCCAGGTGCTTCACAAAATTTTATAAGGCTGAGCCATGAAAATATAAGAAAAACAAATCACATTTTTTCCTACAAAAATGTTTCTTTAGCCCCCAAATTTTTATTTTAACAAGGCTAACGGGAGAAAATGGGCCCCAAAATCTGTAGCGCAATTCCTCCTAAGCACGCTTTTGTCCCATATATGGTGGAAAACTATTGTTTGGACACACTGCCGAGCTTCAAATGGAAGGAGTGACGTCTTGGAGCACAGATTTTGATGGAATGGTTTGCAGGCAACATGTCACATTTTCAGAGCCCGTGAGGTGTCAAAACAGTAGAAACTCTGTACAAGTGACCCTGTATTGGAATTGATATAGGGTTTTCCTGGTATGTACATTTTATAATGTGGTGGCATATGTAAGTTGTGTAGATTACATCAGGTTAGTATGTAAGAGTTGTGTAGAATGCATGTGGTTGGCATGTGAGAGTTGTGTAGAGTACAAAACATGAAGCTGACCAGCACCTCCAAATAGAATAAAGCAAGTGTGAACAAGTGCAATCTGCTATTACTATATGATACACAAACAAAAGAATGCAGCAGCACTCTGTAAGCGCTAAGTGTAATGTCAGAGCCGACATTCCCGCACTATCCCGCTTCCTCCTCCTGGCAGGGACACTGGCGCACTCACCCTCCCGGCAGCTCTGCAACATTTTCTGCTCTTGCTGCTGCCTCCAGCTCCTGGGGCCTATGCAGAATGCAGAGGTCTTTTGGGATCGCTCTTAGGGCATGCGCGCGCTCCTGCTGTTTCTTAAAGAACCAGCATGCCCTAGTCTGGAAGTGCCTCTAAGCCTATGGCTGAGAGGCACCAGGTATTTAACCCCTTCACGACCTTTGACGGATCTTTCCGTCATGGAGCGTGTCACATTAAGCCCCGCCCCCTGCCGCGGGCAGGATGCGGCGATCTGCGCACATATCAGCTGTTTTCAACAGCTGACATGTGTACCTGCATGTTACGAGTGGAATCGCATTCCACCCGTAACATTAACCTCTACATCTCGCTGCCAAAGTCTGGCAGCGAGATGTATATACGCGCGGTCATGTTTTTCACTTAGTGCCGCCCCCACTGGAAGTCACGTGAGTGATCACGTGACTTTCGGTGGTTGCCATGGTAGCACAGGGTCATGTGATGACGCCTGCAGCTATGACGAATCACTTTCGTTTTCACTCGGCCCGGAGCCGAATGAATCAGGAAGTGATTATATCTGAAGGGTTGTGGCATCCTCTCCCTTATGTGAGATGCCAGAGGAATGTGATCATACTCCTAGAGTCATGCTTGCTAGGTATCAGGTCCCTTTCTCAGTTTCCTGTTTCCATTACCAGTTCTGCTAGCCCATACCTGTGTTCCAGAACCTGCTGTACCTGTCGTACCCGTCAGTATCTGCTATGCCTGCATTCTAGAACCTGCAGTACCTGTCGTACAAACCAGAACCTGTTGTACCTGTCGTGCTTGCCAATATCTGCTGTATCTGCCTGCCCCTGTCATACCCAGCAGTACCTGTTGTACCTGTGTTCCAGAACCTGCTAGTATCTGCTGTACCTGCCAGAACATGCTGTACCATTCGTACCCACCAATATCTGCTGTACCTGCCATACCTTTCACTATCAGTCTACTTGTGAAAAATCCAGCTCACTTCCACCTGACTTCACTGTGCCTCAGTCTCGGATATCAGCCCTGCCCTGGCCGCACAACAGTAGAAAAGAGAAGTAATCCAGCGTGCTTACGGTGGTTTATTAGTGCAAAACAGACAGTGCACAGAAGACGTTAACGCATTTCTAGCTGGAAGCCCTAAATCATAACCGTATGATTAAGGGTTTCCAGCCAGAAATGCGTTAATGTCTTCTGTGCACTGTCTGTTTTGCACTAATAAACCACCGTAAGCACTCAGCTGGATTAATTCTCTTTTCTATCAGTCTACTTGCTTGTTCCAGCTGCCCTGCCTGGATATCACGCTAGGTATGGGGAAGTGCCAAATGAACGGCAAAAGTGAAGGGAAACCCTGTGTCTAGGGAAGGGGGAGATGGTGACCCCTGCCCACGCCTACTGCTGTGCCTTGGGTTATCTCACCGCTCTAGATAGTTACCACACTTATGCTCCGAGACAGATACCTGACCCTAGGCTGAACCTGATCTGGACCCTAGGTAGGGAGCGGATGGGATGAACTCTTCGTCAACTTCACTAGGTGCTAAAGGACACATAGGGATAACAAATAGGCAAAAAAAAAAAACCACTGATCTATAGACCACACAGTAAGAAGTTCAGTAAAGCGCAGTAAGGATACTACTGATAAGTGCAAGCCACCTCCTTGCATCCAGACCTTGTGAAGGAACTAAATATCATCAGTGTAAGTCCAGGGAAAATCATAGTATTTAAATCCAAGGGAAAATGCAGATCATTAGCAGCTGAAGTGAAGAGGAGCTCCACTGGGTCGTAGAGGGAAAAGGATGAAAACCCAGCAGAAGAGATACCTAGTACACTGAATAGTAACAGCAGGATCAATAGAAAGTCAGGAAGCACTTTGCGCAGCCACACACTGTGACCTTCTATTTCTGGACACTACAGGAAAAACTGTGCGACACTGGAAATGTGACCTTGCCTGCACTCCAGACCCCCGGGATCAGCTGCCATGGTACCGAGAGATTCCCTGGCATGGTACCTGGCAGCTACCTTCCAGCACAAGCTTAATCTCACCATCAAAGACTCTTATAAAGACAAGGTAGTTGCTTATTTATGCCCTTCCAGGGTAAGCCCGGTCCCATGGCACAGTGGGTCCACACCCACTAGCGTTAGAGTTTGCTCAAGGCATGGACCCTGCTGACTGGAACCACCCAGCTGAGAGGCCTACAACACAGGCTGACCCGACACTCGAAACAACAAGACCAAATTCTGAACTACTTGAGGTCAGTGGGCACTTGTCTGAACAG
Source organism: Anomaloglossus baeobatrachus (assembly GCF_048569485.1). Classification (NCBI taxonomy): domain Eukaryota; kingdom Metazoa; phylum Chordata; class Amphibia; order Anura; family Aromobatidae; genus Anomaloglossus; species Anomaloglossus baeobatrachus. The sequence continues at coordinate 249,448,925 of NC_134359.1, forward strand.
GTTAACACTAATGGCTCCACCCGAATCACTCCAGGCTGTAGTATCTATTCCGGCTTTAAATTCAGCTCCTAGTTCTGGTCTTCATTTTTCTGCTCCAGTTTGATAGTGACCCCAAGCAATGCCATGGATTCATAAAGCAGTGCACTCTGCACTTTGAATTTTTGTCACACCAACTAACCTCAGATTGGGACAAAATTACCTTTCTGATATCTCATCTGTCTGGTAAGGCTCTCGCCTAGATTAATCTGCTATGGGAAAGAAGTAATCCAGGAACCTTGAATTTGCAAACTTTTTTTGGAAACATTCTGCAGGAAATTTGATGAGCCTGGTTGTATCACCTCTGTTGCATGTTCAATTCTCAGAATGCAACAGGAAGTCTCACTGTGGACCAGTTTGCAGGGCCGGTGTCAGCACCCGGCGCACCAGGGCAAGTGCTGGGCCTTTGGACAGCCGGAGGTGCCCACTCGCAGTCAGCAGAAGTAGGTCGTCAATAGCTTTCCTGCATTCCTTGGGCAGATTTCTGGGGACCGCAGACAGTGCCTCGGCCAGTAGCCTCACTGCTGTCTGCCAGCACTTTAATCAGGAGAGCACACACCTGCATGCCGAGGTTCAGCATGCAATTCACTCCTGTCCCAAGAGCAGAGGCTTCTGGCCGCCAGCATTCTACAGTGCTGCTGCCTGTCTTCCTGCATATGCCCCCAGAGCCAGCAGGTGTGTGCCTCAGCCACCAGAGACAGTAGGTGTTTTCCCCAGGCCCTTAGAGCCAATATGTGTTTGACCCAGGCCCCCAGAGTCAGTAGATGTGCTCCCCAGGCCCCTTGAGCCAGTAGGTGTGTGCCCCAGGCCCCCAGAGTCAGTAGGTGTGTGGCCCAGGCCCCCAGAGCCGGTAGGTGTGTGCCCCAGGCCCCCAGAGCCAGTATGTGTGTGCCCCATGGGCACCCAGGGCCAGTATGTGTATGCCCCATGGGCCCCCAGGGCTTTCATGTGTATGCCCCACAGGCATTCAGAGCCAGTATGTTTATGCCCCATGGGCTCCCAGGGCCAGTATATGTATGCCCCATGGGCACCCAGGGCCAGTATGTGTATGCCCCATGGGCCCCCAGGGCTTTCATGTGTATGCCCCACAGGCATTCAGAGCCAGTATGTTTATGCCCCATGGGCTCCCAGGGCCAGTATATGTATGCCCCATGGGCTCCCAGGGCCAGTATGTGTAGGACCCATAGGCCCCACTATATGTATGCCCTCAGGGCCAGTATGTGTATGCTCCATGTGCCCCCAGCATCCCCAGGGCCACTACGTGTATGCCCCTAGATCTCCAGCATCCCCCTGTAATGTGTATATCCCACAGGCCCCCAGTAATGTGTATATCGCACAGGCCCCCAGTGTCTCTCAGTAATATGTATATCTCACAGGCCCCCAGCATCCCGCAGTAATGTGTATATCCCACTGGCCCACAGCGTCCCCCAGTAATGTGTATATCTCACAGGCCCCCAGCATCCGCAGTAATGTGTATATCCTACAGGCCCCCAGCGTCCCCCAGTAATGTGTATATCCCACAGAGACCCCAGTAATGTGTATATCTCAAAGGCCCCCAGCATCCGCAGTAATGTGTATACCCCACAGGCCACCAGCGTCCTCCAGTAATGTGTATATCCCAAAGGCTTCCAGTGTCCCTCAGTAATGTGTAAATCCCACAGGCCCCCAGCATCCTCTAATAATGTGTATATTCCACAGGCCGCCAGCATCCCCCAGTAATGTTTATATTCCATAGGCCCCCAGAATCCACCAGTAATGTGTATGCCTCCAGCATCTCATAGTAATCTGTATATCCCCTAGGTCCCCAGCATTCCCCAATAATGTGTATATGCCACAGGTCCCCAGTAATGTGTATGCCCCTAGTATCACAGCGTTCCCAGTAATGTGTATGGACCCCAACGTCCCCCAGTAATGTGTATGCCCCCAGGCCCCTAGCATCCCCCAGTAATGTATATATCTCACAGGCTCCCAGCGTCCCTCAATAATGTGTATGTCCCCCAGCGTCCCCAGTAAGGTGTATGCCTCCCAATGTCCCCCAGTAATGTGTATATTAACAAGCTCCCAGCATCCCCCAGTAATATGTATGCCCCCAATGTCCTCCAGTAATATGTATATCCCACAGGCCCCCAGTGTGACATCCTGGCACCGCCAGGTGGTCACACAGTAGAGGCCCCGCACAACACCTTCCCACACAGGGTTACACACAGCCGACCAGAAACCCTAGTCACCCCCCTCTGGGTAGGACAGACACACCAGTGGGTGGGACCAGGCGAATGGAGAACGCTCACCTAGGGGTCTAGAGAACCCAGGGCGGGAAAAGGAGCAGTGCAGTTTAGGAGTTGAGTTGAAGTTAAGCTGGAGTTCAAGTGCAGAGAGGAGGTGAAGCTCAAGTACAAAGAGCAGAAGCGCCGGGGTTTGAGCCCTGGTGCATTGGCTAGGTGGCAGACGGTGGTCCGTGTCTGGCAGGAGACGGGAAGACGGCAGCCAGAGATCTGAGGTGGACCGGGGCAGGGTTGTAGCCCGCCGGTACCGACACCGTAAAACCGACCCAGAGACCGTGCACAGAGGGGGTACTTGGACCCTGAAGCCAGGACCGGAACCAATGACCTAGCTAATTAACCAATTGAGGGCAGGATTATAGGTCCTGTCCCAACCAAAGTCCCGAAAGCAGACAACCACCCACCGGAGAGATAGGGCATCCGCCAGGGCCCGGTAGATCCCAAGGGTCAGCGTTGGCGGGCATGGCTCCTCAGGTACACAACACACCGGGAGCGGATTTCTCCCGTTCCACACGGGTTAAATCAACACAGAAGGAACACAGCGTGCAGAGGAAAGTGACACAGACCACCAGCCCGGGTGTGGGACCAGAGTACACCCGGCCGCTGCAGCCGGCCACCAGCACCTTGATTAACTACTGGACTTGTCTGATTTATTTAACCGTGAGTAAGCTGAGACTCCCTGGTCTGACCAGGTGCGCCGGCCCCTCCCATCACCGTCCCCTGCACAGAGTCACCGGGTCCCTGGGCCATCATCCCTACCCACAGAGGGGTTAACAACCAACTGCCACTCCATCGCCCCCGGGTGCCCCACAACAGCAGCGGTGGTGCTACTCTTCACCACACACCATGGGTGGCGTCACAGACTGACTACGGCAAATCCCGTACAAATTCGTCCCCAGTGTCCACGTGACCCTCGGGTCCGGAGAATCCCTCGAGCCACACCGCGGATCCGGATCCGAGCAGCGCCGGCTGCTGGCACGGAGGCGGCACAACCCGAAACATGGCGTCACGAACAGGATTGTAACCCATCCACCTACCTGGTGGAAGTGCGCCTTGTTCTGGACTGTCAAAAATTCTGAAGAGTCGCCATGTTTAGGCGCGAGAAACGACAACCTAGCGTCTTCCCCGACAAAGGGCGCGAAGCTGAAGCCCTGCCCCTTGGGAACAGAGCCTGAAAGAAGTAATACCCTGAGGCCGAAAACGAAACTAGAGAGCCGCGCAAGGAGATTGCTCGCAAAAGACCAAGGGGGGTGGGCAGAGAAGCTGCGGCATGTGACCCGAAGAGATAAGTGGCAGGGACGCCAGGACTCTGCCATCTTTTTTTCCTGGAGACCATTGCGGAAGGATGTCTGCCAGGTCCGGCAACCCGACTACAGAGGAACCTGCTCCAGAGACGGCTGACTGGGTGGAAGCCCAGACTGCAAAGATGTGCCGCAAGATCCATGCCCAGGCTAATTATCTGCTGGCGAGATGGACGGCCGAGATAAGGGATCTGGCTGCAGCCGTTCAGGCACGCGAAGAGGAGATGGCCTCAGAGGAGTGGGTAAGCGACCCACGCCGCTATGTTCCACCGGAACCGGCCCAACTGGCTGAGGAGCTCGGTCTGCCCCCGTCCGCCACGTCGCCTCCCTCGCTGCCTGCACCTGCAGTTAGTGACCCAATCGGTCCGCTGCCCCAAGTCACGCAGCGGAATCCGTTGCATCTGCCCGCGAGGACCCGGCAAAGGGGGTCCTCAGGCCAAGAGCCTACCACCGCTCCGGCACCCGCACCAGCCACGAGCAAGTCCAAAGCCCGGAAGACATCTCCTCCGGCCACACCAAAGATGATGTCACCCCCGTCCCCGAGGATGGCAGCGCGTATGACAAGATCGGCCCTGGCAGTCCGCCCGGCCGCATCGGAGGCAGAGTCAACCCGGAAGTCAGCCCCGGTCGTGATTCCCAGCATCAACCCGTATCCAGTCCTGGCTGTGGAGAAGCCGGGGTGTACTTGCCGGGGAGCGGAGCAGGCTATGGAGCAGAGCCCTCAGCTAAGAATGGAGCCGGTGGTGGCCGGCAGTGAGAGCATCCGCATGAGCCGAGCTCCCGAGCAGGAGGAGGAGCTTGAAGACCACGCTCCCTACTGGGAGCGGCAGCAGAAACAACTCAAAAAAGAGATTGCTGCCCGGGAAAAGAGTAAGGCGGAGGTGCTGTCCCAGACATACCTAGAGAAAGATCACCTCCGGCAAGCCACCTTCCGGGTGCGGGGTCCAACCTATCGTGGGTAGGTCCGCCATTTTAACCCCGAACGAGGGTGGGGGTTTATCTATGAGCTGGGCATGGATGCCGAAATTTTCGTGTCCCGGAGAGATGTGGCCCCACACCTGCCCACAGGACACCCGGATCCCTGGAGCCCGGAGAGCTGGTCTCGTACACCCGGCACTGCGGAGAGAAGGGGTGGTTCACCCTAAACGTGAAGAAATGGGTGAACATTGAAGGGAAGCTGTGCCCTTACCCCCTTCACCATCTCCAGCAACAGATAAATATTGTCTATGGTCTCCGTGGTTACAGACTACAAATAAACCCTGTGTAGTCAGACCATTCAGCTGTATTTTATTCAGTCCCACACGAATACTAATTAATTTTTTCTAAGGAAGTTTCTTGATATTTCCAGCCTTCACTAGAACTTGATGGGTTTTCCTAATTTTTGGTCTGGGATCTGCTCTCGTTCTTGGAAAGAAATACAGAAATGAATTGTGACAGGAGACCGGTTTAGAGCTGTTCAGAGCTATAAAGGTCCGGCTGGTTACATTTCATTATTGGGGACAGAGAATGCAAATTTTCTAATTTGTAAAACTGCAAGCGAATTCTTCGATCTGCCCAATCTTCTCTCTGCATCATCAGTGAGTCCTGTAAATTTGCCCTATTCTGAAATCCGTGAGACACGAGGCATCCCGAATTGTGAGCATGAATCGGCTCCTGTGTAACCTGTTCTGCATTAGGAATTCCAGGAATTTCCTTTATTTGGAAATGTGGGATAGATCAGATCCAGAGAGCGGCAGCGCTGTGGTCAGCTCATGTGTAGGGCACTGTTCATCCGGGCAGAATACAGCCGCATTCCTATACACAAGGCCTCTGACGTCCTCATGTTCCGGTGCCGCCAGGACTGTTCCTGAGCAGAGCTAGTCTGATAAATGGAGCAGGATGGTCAAATCCACAGCAGATTTCACATCCACAGCGCTGGTTAATTTAGGCTGGTGATTTTCTGCACAGTAATGTGGAAGATATCCCCGGAAATCTCATGTACAGTGCGGCTACTAATACAAAGCCCATATCTCGCATCAAAAAAACCACGGCATATATGGCCTGAGGAAAGGCCCTAGCTATATAGGTTCCTAAAAAAATAAAGTGGCCTGCATTCTGGAGTATTTCAGAGCAATGGCTGCTTCTTTAAAAAGGACAATTTTGTCCCTGCTTACTTCCACTTTGGTTGGGGATCATCTCACGCACATGTAGTATTCATTCTAATAAGTCATGTGATATGTGCCGTACATGCACACTAGCCAGCAGAAGTGGGCACTCGCCATCCAATGTAGAGCGAGAGGGCCTGGATTACCCCTTTATCAAAAAGGGCATCTGTCATTAGGATCAACCCTCCTAAACAGTATATATAGACATGTAGGTCATAGGAAGCTGAATAAATTGATACCTTCATACTTGAAATCTGATGTCTGACTCCAGAGAAATCCCCATTTTGCTTAATATGTAAATGAGCTGTTAAGATCTATGGACCGGACATAGATCTCCCTAAGAATCTGCTTTCAGAGCTTATTTTAACTACGTTACCAATGTGAGACATGTAGATCAGAAGAGCAGACTGTCAGTCATTACATGTCTCACACTGGTAATGCTCCCTGTTATTTACAATAAGCTCTGGAGGCAGATTCTCCGGGAGATCTATAGCCTGGAACAGCTCATTTACATATAAAGAAAAACATGGTTTTCTCTGGAATAAGACATCAGATTGCAGATATCAAGGTATCATTTTATTCAGCTTCCTATTACCTAAACGCCCATATAGACGGCTTAGGAGGCTTGATCCTACTGACAGATTCCCTTTAAAGGCCATAAAATTTGGCAGCCACAAATTTCATCTTTCCAGTGCAGAGGGTGAGATGTAGACCAATATCTTCAGCCACTTGCTTTGGCCATTGCAGATTTTTAATCATATTGTTATTTTTAGGGCCTGGTCTTTCAGGGAAAAAAGTAATGGGTTTTCCATGGTTTTCAGAATGCTGGATATACCAGGGGGTCCACCGCCCTCATTCACATATTCTAATTACTTTTGTTTCCTCCAGGGCTGTGGAGTCGGTAAGCCAAACCTGCGACTCCGACTCCTCAATTTCCCTTAATTCGACTCCCACATATATTGCTTATATTTAGGTGAAAAATGTATTGTAGTACAATGTGAACATTTAATCATTGGTATGATACAATAATCAAGATATTTAGATAGAACATAAACTATATTTATTGGAATACAACTTTAGAACACAAAAAACTAATAAATTGTAAATATGTAATACACTATGTAATATATCTATATATATAATTGCCTTATTCTGTCTGTCTGTCTGTCATGCTCCGAAATTGTGTCCTTACGGTGACACAAAGCTGATTGGCCGCTGGGCTCGCCATGGCCCCGCCCCCCCACACGGATTGGCCTCTCGCCCCGGCTCTCTGCAGGCCCCGCCCCCCTCACGCAATGCACGCTCGCTCTGGCCCAACTGACAAGGAGCCGCGACTCCCAGGTGAGTACACACACACGCATCAGATCACACTCACTCTCACACTCACTCTCACACACACCTCCCACATCACAACATGCTGGGATATCGCTTGCTTCTACACCGGCTCCGTCAGGATCCCGGCAGCGCCAGACATAACCTTGCGATGCTGGGATCTTGACGGAGGCCGTGAAAGCTGGTAACCATTATAAACATCGGGTAACTAAGGTCCCTTAGTTACCCGATGTGTATCATAGTTACCAGTGTACACCGGCTCACACTCACACACACATCACACACACATCACATCGCATCCACACATCAAGGTCCTGCAGCTGCGGAAAATACAGACACATAACAGCACACACACATAACAGCACACACATACACACAAATCAGATCACACTCACACACACCTCACACATCACATCGCATCCACATACTCACAACATCCTGGGATATCGCTTGCTTCTCGGCGGCGATATTGTGCTGTGAGCTTCCAGGACCTGCGGGAGGATCACATGGCCAGAAGCATGTGATACCTCCGGATGTTGTGAGTATAAGCGCGTATGTGCGATATCGTCAGTGTCTGTGTGTGTGAGTGGATGCGATCGGGTGTGTGTGAGTGGATGCGATCGGGTGTGTGTGAGTGGATGCGATCGGGTGTGTGTGAGTGGATGCGATCGGGTGTGTGTGAGTGGATGCGATCGGGTGTGTGTGAGTGGATGCGATCGGGTGTGTGAGTGTCGGCAGAGGAGCACGGCGTGCTGGAGGAGGCTGGGAGCAGAGAGGCTGATCATGGGGAAGGCTGGGAGGAGAGAGGCTGATGCTGGGGGAGGCTGGGAGGGGGAGGCTGGGACGAGGGAGGCTGATGCTGGTGGAGGCTGATGCTTGGGGAGGCTGATGCTGGGGGAGGCTGGAAGGAGAGAGGCTAATGCTGGTGGAGGCTAATGCTGGTGGAGGCTGATGCTTGGGGAGGCTGATGCTGGGGGAGACTGGGAGGGGAAGGCTGATGCTGAGGGAGGCTGGGAGGAAGGAGGCTGGGAGGAGAGAGGATGATCCTGGGGAAGGCTGGGAACGGGAGGCTGATGCTGAGGGAGGCTGGAAGGAGAGAGGCTGATGCTGGGGGAGGCTGGAAGGAGAGAGGCTGATGCTGGTGGAGGCTGATGCTTGGGGAGGCTGATGCTGGGGGAGACTGGGAGCGGAAGGCTGATGCTGAGGGAGGCTGGGAGGGGGAGGCTGGGAGGAGAGAGGCTGATCCTGGGGAAGGCTGGGAAGGGGAGGCTGATGCTGGGGGAGGCTGGAAGGAGAGAGGCTGATGCATGGGGAGGCTGATGCTGGGGGAGACTGGGAGCGGAAGGCTGATGCTGAGGGAGGCTGGGAGGGGGAGGCTGGGAGGAAGGAGGCTGGGAGGAGAGAGGCTGATCCTGGGGAAGGCTGGGAAGGGGAGGCTGATGCTGAGGGAAGCTGGAAGGAGAGAGGCTGATGCTGGGGGAGGCTGGAAGGAGAGAGGCTGAGGCTGGGAGGAGAGAGGCTGATGCTGGGGAAGGCTGATGCTGAGGGAGGCTGGGAGGGGAAAGCTGATGCTGGGGAAGGCTGGGAGGACGGAGGCTGGGAGGAGAGAGGCTGATGCTGGCGGAGGCTGATGCTGGGGGAGGCTGGAAGGAGAGAGGCTGATGCTGGCGGAGGCTGATGCTGGGGGAGGCTGGAAGGAGAGAGGCTGATGCTTGGGGAGGCTGGGAGAGGGAGGCTGAACCTGAGTGAGGCTGGGAGGAGGGAGGCTGGGAGAGGTAGGCTGAGAGAAGAGAGGCTGATACACACACACACACACACACACACACACACGCGCGCACTGCACAACACACCACACACACACACACACACACACACACACACACACTGGGAACCACAAACAACTGCCCTACACAGACACCCACACATACAGACAACGCTGCACACACACAACACCCAACACACAAACACCGCGGCACACACAAATATACGCACATACCGCACAACACACACATTGCACAAAACATACCTCCCCCCAAAACACACCACACACACACAAACCGCGCAACACACACACACAACGCTACAGACACACAGCGCTCCACAAACAACGCAACACACGCAACACACATACAACACCGCTCTCACCCCCCGCCACACCCAGACAACACCCAGAACATGTACAGCGCCTACACAAACACTTGGTAACTACACACAACAACATCTATATATATATATATATATATATATAACAAAAATCATACATGAACTACACAATACGTAAATTCTAGAATACCCGATGCGTAGAATCGGGCCACCTTCTAGTATATAACACACTGTAATAAACTATGTAAGTGGCAAAAAAACAGTTTTCAGCAGAAACATAGTAAATATGATTTGTGCAGTCCATGAATTTGTTGTAAGAAATAGAATTGCCTCCATCAGATCCTCCTTCATAGATGACCTCGAATCTGACCTAATAATTTTAAGGCTAGAGAACAACCTCTCTCCAGTAACTTGGGTTGGAGGCAAAGCCGTAACCACATGGGCAACATCTCTAACAATTTCCGGGTATAAAGGAATTGCCTCATGCACAGTCAGTTTTGATGAACGGTTACATTTTTCTATTTCTTTGAGAGCAAGTAAAAAATTTTGCTGAAATCTGGTCAATCTGCTGCTATAGGAGACGGAGTGAAATCTTTTTCCTTGCGGCAACGCTTTGCCTGCTCCATGTCATCCAAATACTTGTCAAAGTTAAACTCCTCATCTGATGAGGATGAAGATATGGCTGAGCACAGATGGAAGAGGTCTCATTCCACTGAGCACTTCATTGCATATAAAGAGTCCCTCACCACTTTCAAGTCCACACTCACTGCTGCAAAACAAACCTACTTCTCATCCCTCATATCCTCTCTCTCTCACAACCCTAAACAGCTATTCAACACTTTTAATTCTCTCCTCCGTCCTCCAGCACCACCTCCCTCTCCTCTCCTCTCAGCTGAAGACTTTGCCTCTTTCTTCAAGCAGAAGGTTGACAACATCAGAGCAAGCCTTGGCCTACAATCACCACAGCCCCTCATCATAGCTACTCAGCCCTCTTCCTCCAAATCCAGCTTCTCCACCATGACAGAAAACAATCTCTCCACTCTACTCTCAAGATCACATCTAACCACCTGTGCACTGGACCCCCTCCCATCGCACCTCATCCCCAACATCACCGCAGTCCTCATCCCAGCCCTAACCCATCTCTTCAACCTATCACTAACAACTGGTGTATTCCCTTCATGCTTTAAACATGCCTCCATTACACCCATCCTCAAAAAGCCCTCCCTTGACCCATCCTCTGTGTCAAACTATCGCCCCATATCCCTTCTCCCCTATGCCTCAAAACTACTAGAACAGCATGTCCATCTTGAACTGTCCTCATACCTCTCCTCCTGCTCTCTCTTTGACCAGCTACAATCTGGCTTCCGACTGCATCATTCCACTGAAACTGCCCTAACTAAAGTCACTAACGACCTACTAACCGCCAAAGCCAAGCGACACTACTCTGTCCTCCTCCTCCTGGACCTGTCCTCTGCATTCGACACAGTAGACCATTCCCTCCTACTACAGATTCTCTCATCTCTGGGCATCACAGACTTGGCCCTATCTTGGATATCCTCATACCTAACCGACCGAACTTTCAGCGTCTCCCATTCTCACACCACTTCCTCATCTCGCCCCCTATCTGTCGGTGTTCCCCAAGGCTCAGTTCTTGGACCCCTGCTGTTCTCCATCTACACCTTCGGCCTGGGACAGCTCATTGAGTCCTACGGCTTCCAGTATCATCTCTATGCCGATGACACACAGATCTACCTCTCTGGACCTGACATTACCTCTCTACTAACCAGAATCCCACAATGTCTGTCTGCTATTTCATCCTTCTTCTCTGTGCGATTCCTAAAACTTAACATGGACAAAACAGAATTCATTGTCTTTCCTCCTCCTCACTCATCTCCTCCAACAAGCCTTTCCATCAAACTCGATGGTTGCTCACTCTCCCCAGTCTCACAAGCTCGTTGCCTTGGAGTGACCCTCGACTCTGCTCTATCCTTCAAGCCACACATCCAAGCCCTCTTCACCTCATGCCGATTACAACTCAAAAACATCTCCCGGATCCGTGCTTTCCTTAACCAAGAATCAGCAAAAACATTAGTGCATGCCCTCATCATCTCCCGCCTCGACTACTGCAACCTCCTGCTCTCTGGCCTCCCTTCCAACACTCTTGCACCCCTGCAATCTATCCTAAACTCTGCGGCCCGCTTAATCCACCTCTCCCCTCGCTACTATCCAGCCTCGCCACTCTGCCAATCCCTTCACTGGCTTCCCATCACCTAACGACTCCAGTTCAAAACACTAACCATGACATACAAAGCCATGCACAACCTGTCTCCTCCCTACATCTGTGACCTAGTCTCCCGGTACCTACCTGCACGCAACCTCAGATCCTCACAAGATCTCCTTCTCTTCTCCTCCCTTATCTCCTCTTCCCACAATCGCGTACAAGATTTCTCCCGTGCATCCCCCATACTCTGGAACGCTCTACCTCAGCACATCAGACTCTCCCCTACCGTGGAAAGCTTCAAGAGGAACCTCAAGACCCACCTCTTCCAACAAGCCTACAACCTACAATAGCCCTCAGTCCAGTAGACCACTGTGCAACCAGCTCTGTTCTCACCTATTGTACCATCACCCATTCCCTGTAGACTGTAAGCCCTCGCGGGCAGGGTCCTCTCTCCTCCTGTACCAGTCTGTTATGTACTGTTAATGATTGTTGTACGTATACCCTTTCACTTGTAAAGCGCCATGGAATAAATGGCGCTATAATAATAAATAATAATAATAATAATAATATGGCAGCAGTAGCACTGTCAGGACCCAAGTCCTCTTGCGCCTGGCAGTCCTGTAGCCACTCATCCTAACTGCTACCTCACTTAGAGCTTCTTTTTCTTTAGTAAGCTGTTGATCATAAAGCAGTATACGATGACTTGGGTCCACATAAACAGCTGCCAGAAGAATTTTATTTTCCAATAGCTGTGTCTCTCTCCATTTCATTGAAGCAGAAATGCCATCTGTGATTAAACCTCCTCTTTGGGACAGGCAAAATAGCAAGTTCTTCCACTCCCTTATGAAAATGCAAGGAGTTAAATCCTCAGCTTGTAATTTGTTAGTCACGATAAATGGGTGATTAAGCAATTCCTTTTAATTCAGCCACCTGTGTCCATTGACCTTCATTTAGTGTTACCTAAGAGTTTCTATAAGAAATGGTTTTAGTTCAAGCAATCGCTCAATCATTAAATAAGTGCTGCCCCACTGAGTGGCTTGAACGACGATTGCCCCTTTCCCAACACGTCTCTTCAAAACGGAATCAATTTTAGGGGTTCTGGCAGCAATAACCAATTTCCTCACTTTTCCAATCAGATTTCGAGCATGTCCCTCTTGCAGACTATCTCTTATTGCCAACTGCAGCATGTGTACAACACAGCGCATGTGATGAATATGAAAGTGTTCTGAAGCAGCTTCAACAAAATCATCTAATCCTAAAGTGTCATTTTGCTGTTCTTCTGTTGTAATATCTGTTTGTTCCTCAATTACATGAACAGCACTGTGGCTCCATCTCAAACATACTAAATCCTAAGTTTTCTTCTAGCTGTTGTTCATTACTCTCATTCATCAGTTTAATTGTACTTATGTTTAAAACATCGTTTTGTGAGGATCCGTTTTTGGGCTCAAACGGATCCTCACAAAGAATGAGCATGTCAGTTTGTGCCGTTTTTCTAATCTGCTTTTGCTATTGAAAGCATTATTTATGAGCTCAAAAACCTTTCAGGTGATGCGTTTTTTTAAAAAGCTGATCTGCTTTTGCAACTGAAAAATGTATCCTCAAAAAACGCAGCAAAAACGCTGTGTGTGAATGTAGCCTTAGATCAGGAATAAAACAGCCATTTATAGGACATTTCATAACTTTCCCAAATTCCTATGAAAAAACATTCTGCATTGAAGTACTGTACCCAATTTATTATACATTTTAGGAGTCGGTCCATTTTATACCGACTCAGACTCCACAGCCTTGGTTTCCTCTGAAAATAAGCCCTAGTATGATTTTACAAGATTTTTCGACTATGCTTGAAATATAAGCTCTACTCCAAAAATAAGGACTAGTTACAGTCAGGGCCGATGTTAGGTGAAGTTAAACTGAGAACTTAAGGACCTTTGGTGACCAACCATGATGCCACCAAAGGTCTCTTAACTGCAGGAGTCTAGAGCTGAAGAGGAGACGTGTGTGTGTGTGTGTGTGTGTGTGTGTGTGTGTGTGTGTGTGTGTGTGTGTGTGTGTGTGTGTGTGTGTGTGTGTCTTGTCATGGTTTTTGGAAGAAAGCAGCCATGTTAACAAATCTGATATTTTGTCTTCTTCCCTTCCTACTTCTAGGACAGACAGCTCCTCGGGATGGTGGCATGTTGACGTGTATCCAACATCCGTTGAGACGGTTTCTGGTACAAGGCGGACTGCTCTAAAACTGGACACACTAAACATGGGCCAGTGTGTCACAAAGTGTAAGAATCCTTCATCCACACTAGGCAGCAAAAATGGTGACCGGGAGTCTAACAAATCCAACTAAAGAAGCTCAGGACACAAAGAAGAGTACACGTCAGCGGTAGGGAAGGCCGCAGGGGACATCTTAGTCAACGGAACAAAGAAAGGCCAGGATGCTTCAGTAGAGGCCAGCCATCTTCAGGGGCCCGCTGGTGATGCCAAGAAAAAAGAGCCGGGCATGGGAGCAGAGGTGTCGTCCTTACAGAGAATTGAAGACTTGATTAGGAGATACAAAGATGAGCGGGAAGACGTCATCTTGGAGGAAGGCGTCGGCGGCGTCCTCTTCAGAGCTCCCGCAGGCGGCGTCCTCTTCAGGGCCCCCGCAGGTGTCATCCTCCTCAGGCGTCGTCCTCCTCAGGGTCCCCGCCGGCGTTGTCCTCCTCAAAAATGGAGTATACGACTCTTAATAGAAAACACTGAAAGGCTGTGGGGACCCTTGATGAACCATCTTCTGCTCCTCTCAGGATAGTGAGCGACAAACAAGATGGCCTAAATACCTTGGGACCTATCTAAAGGCCATCCAGCATCCCCTGATGAACCCTGAAAACAGAAGGGGGGAAACGTGTCGGGATCTTTCTTGTGATGACCCTAGTAGATAAGTAAAATTCTGCTGCCTGGGGTATCTTGTTTAGGCCTCAAATGATATTGGTGTGGGAGTGACTATATTAGCCATATGTATTTTTTGACATTTAAGATTTATATTAGTGCACCCCAACACTTTTTGACCTGAAACTGAAATGCAGCACTTTTTTTTATATTTGTGGGTGATGGACGCCATTATCAGTGGCTAGAGGTGGTAAATATGGATAGACCAGGGTTAGCAGACATTGAGCGGGGGGCGCCCAAAAAGCTAGGGTGTACTCACCTCCGCTGTCAGGGAAAACATAGGGGCAATTCACAGTCTTCATCCCTTATGCGCATATGTTAGTTGTCTACTTTTGTATTTAGTATTTGTTTTATGAGGTTAGCTTTTGGTCTTTAGGTACGATCCAATAAGCAGGCGCTGCCGAGGAAGAATGAAAAGAATATTTAGGCTAAAATGACTAACAACGCATTTCCATACAGGCTTTACACCTTCATCAGGTTCAACTGGAAAAAAACTGGTGAAGTTGCAAAGTCTGCTCCGAAACGCATTGGTTTATAATTCTTTTTAGAATATCTCCATTCCGTCCATGCTATGTCTTCTTTGGCAACAGCCACTTATTGGATTAATTTCGGACAGCAGGAGAAAAGCAGGTTTAAATACCGCGCCAAACCACAGGAGTACAAATGAAGTTAATAGATCTCTTTTCTTTATTTTCACAGGTCTACGCGTTTCAAGGACATATCCGTCCTCTTCCTCAGGACAAATGCAGAGAATACTATAGCGAAACAGAGGCTACAGGCTCTCATATATGTGTTAGAAAAAAGCCACGTATGCATTGATTGCGTCATCAACCTCCTCATGACTCATAGGCACGTGGAGGAGTGAATAAAGTTCAGAGTGTTGATAGAACAGAAAAAAGAAGAAAAAAAGAAAAAGAGAAAAAAAGAAAGAAAAAGGAAGATAAAAGAAAAAAGGGGGGAAGAGAAAGAAAGGAAGGGAGAGAGGATAAAGAAAAAAAGTGTGGAAAAATGAAATGAATAAATGGATGAATAAAATATAGTGATTGGGACTCAAATATCATTAAAAAACTGTGTGGGAACCTACGGATCCACAAAATAATATGTGCATGCCTTAATAAAAGAACAAAAATGTGCTATGATGATTATTACTATCTTTTAGAATTGATAAGTATATTCCCAAAATCGCATATAGAAGATGTGAAAAAATGTACAATGGGAAAAAAACTAAATGAAGGATCAATGTAAAAAACATGACATAGGATCGCTGTGCCAGAGAGGTGTGAGCAGCTCTGCGGTAGAAATATTTACAAGGGAAAAACAACAGGGCGGGAGCGGTAACACCCGCTAAAGGAGCGAATAGAAATTGACAGCGTGGGAAAATGTGATGTGCGCCTGCGCGAAAGGTGAAGTGAGGTGAGAGCGTGCAGGGAAGGAAAACAGTGAGCGCCTGCGCGAAAGGGTGACTAGAGGTTAATACCGTGGGAAAAAGGACATTGCGCTTGCGCGAAAGGGAAACAAGAGGGGATAGAAGCCGTGTAGATAAAAATCCGCGGTCAGCGGCTAGGGGCTAAAATAGTGATTAAAAGCAAAAATGAGAGTGGGTGAAAAAGAAAAAAATCGGAGAAACATTTTAAATCACAAACGGAACAAGTGAAACCGAAAAGGAAAGAGACCAGGGAAATTGAATGGATGGGAATGGGACCCTGGGTCAGAAGGGAGAGAATGCGTTCACTAAATTAGCGGGATCCCTTTCTAAAAAATATATATATAGAAAAAGGATACTTAAGGGGGAATCAAAGAGACCTGGAAACACGTGAGATATATAAAGCATATATAAATATATATATGCATATGAATAAAAAGGGTTATATTTACTATAATTTTTTAATATTAGGAAAAAAAATTTTTTAATATTAGGAAAAATATATATATTTATATATGCTTTATATATCTCACGTGTTTCCAGGTCTCTTTGATTCCCCCTTAAGTATCCTTTTTCTATATATATATTTTTTAGAAAGGGATCCCGCTAATTTAGTGAACGCATTCTCTCCCTTCTGACCCAGGGTCCCATTCCCATCCATTCAATTTCCCTGGTCTCTTTCCTTTTCGGTTTCACTTGTTCCGTTTGTGATTTAAAATGTTTCTCCGATTTTTTCTTTTTCACCCACTCTCATTTTTGCTTTTAATCACTATTTTAGCCCCTAGCCGCTGACCGCGGATTATTATCTACACGGCTTCTATCCCCTCTTGTTTCCCTTTCGCGCAAGCGCAATGTCCTTTTTCCCACGGTATTAACCTCTAGTCACCCTTTCGCGCAGGCGCTCACTGTTTTCCTTCCCTGCACGCTCTCACCTCACTTCACCTTTCGCGCAGGCGCACATCACATTTTCCCACGCTGTCAATTTCTATTCGCTCCTTTAGCGGGTGTTACCGCTCCCGCCCTGTTGTTTTTCCCTTGTAAATATTTCTACCGCAGAGCTGCTCACACCTCTCTGGCACAGCGATCCTATGTCATGTTTTTTACATTGATCCTTCATTTAGTTTTTTTCCCATTGTACATTTTTTCACATCTTCTATATGCGATTTTGGGAATATACTTATCAATTCTAAAAGATAGTAATAATCATCATAGCACATTTTTGTTCTTTTATTAAGGCATGCACATATTATTTTGTGGATCCGTAGGTTCCCACACAGTTTTTTAATGATATTTGAGTCCCAATCACTATATTTTATTCATCCATTTATTCATTTCATTTTTCCACACTTTTTTTCTTTATCCTCTCTCCCTTCCTTTCTTTCTCTTCCCCCCTTTTTTTCTTTTATCTTCCTTTTTCTTTCTTTTTTTCTCTTTTTCTTTTTTTCTTCTTTTTTCTGTTCTATCAACACTCTGAACTTTATTCACTCCTCCACGTGCCTATGAGTCATGAGGAGGTTGATGACGCAATCAATGCATACGTGGCTTTTTTCTAACACATATATGAGAGCCTGTAGCCTCTGTTTCGCTATAGTATTCTCTGCATTTGTCCTGAGGAAGAGGACGGATATGTCCTTGAAACGCGTAGACCTGTGAAAATAAAGAAAAGAGATCTATTAACTTCATTTGTACTCCTGTGGTTTGGCGCGGTATTTAAACCTGCTTTTCTCCTGCTGTCCGAAATTACTCCGTTTGGCGGGACTGCTGCCTTCCACGTTACTTTCATGCTGACAAAGGGGTTGTGACTGTCACAACCACATCAGGTGAGTGTCCCTTCTTACATTCACCTCACATTGTTATACCGGGTAAGACCCTATTTGCGCCTTTTTTCCCACAGCCTTTTCTACTTATTGGATTGTAGCCACACAGCCGATTTTCCTTTCCAGCAATACCTCCATAGCCTAACAGTAAGGGGTTTTGATGGATTGCAGTCCTGGCTGCTGCTCTGCAGGATTGCTTTATTGCAGCCAGGCCTCTTCTAGCCTTGTACCTATCCTTACCTATTACCGTGCCAGGTAATACATATTTTCTACTTACCTGCTGATTTTTCTGACATCATACAAAACAGCCCCCCCCTTTCTCTTTTTAGCTTTCATTTTACCTTTTAGATATACTATAAATCTGAAATTGGGGTAATTTATAGAACAAATCAATCTTAATTACTGGCCCAAATATATGCCACATTTATTTAAAAGTAATCTGTCACCAAGTATTTTTTCTACCCCCTTTGAGGACAGAATGATGCAGGGGTGGGGAACCTGATTCCAGCAATGTAACATTTACTGGGCTGCTTGCTGCAGTTTTGATGAAATCCCTCTTTTTTTCTGCTGCAGATCCACCAGTTCCCTGAATGCTGAGATCTGTATAACCCCGCCCCCACCACTGATTGGCAGCTTCCTGTGTACAGTGTGCATAGGCAGAAAGCTGCCATTCAGTGTTATACAAAGCTCATGGCTACAAGGCAGAACCTTTACTAGTTCTCTAAAAACAATCCCTTGCTGATAAAACTGTGATTATATAAAAAGTGCACTACTAGCTAATAGCGCAATGCTGTTGATGTGGAGCGACGAACTCCCCCCCCCCGATTGGTTTATTTATAGACGCACATTCGCAGAAGCTTTGTCGTAAAATAGCTCAGGCGTCTGCGGCCGTTTTATTACAATTATTATACCGCGCTGGTGGAACATTCTGTGCATTAATTATTGATTAAAATTCTGGTGACTCATTGATGCGGTCAACACTTTATCCCCATCACTCCGAATCCTGGCAGGGGTCCACCGCTACTGAAAAGAGAGATAGAAGTATCACTATGGAGGCCGGGGGCACAGAAGTGCGGATGGACGTATACATTATATACAGACTGTGTGCCCCTCAAACAACAATTTACCCCAAAGATTCACACAGATGAATAGAATTGTCGCGGAGATATTACCGCTTGTAAAGTTTATAGACAATTGGGGGTTAGCAGAGATTCTTCTATGGGGGCATTTACTTTTTTCTCTGCATGTCATTAACCCATCATAAACTGGAGGCGGCATGCAGGAAAAAAATAAAAAAAACGCCCCCCCCCCCCAGAGAAGGTCAGAATCAGCGTTTCCTATGTGATCTGGTAAGATGTAATGACACACAGCTCCGCTCTATTCCCAGGTCATACAGATCTCACTGCTGGCATCGGGGAAAAAGAGTAAATCTGTGTTATTACAAGCTCCTCTCTACATCGGGCACTGGGGAATAATGCCCTGAATGTGAGCACAGAACCAGTGTGGTGTATGTGTCACACTGCAGCTCTCATCTTACGGCACTGATAGTGTGGGGGGTAAGGAGGACGAAGAGCAGAGCTGAAAGTGCTGTCGGTTGAGAGCTGCAACATATCACGTACACCACTCTGGATTGGTGTCAGCTATTTGGGAATTATTCCCTGATGCCTGTGGATGATGCAGAGAGGTGTAGGTAATGACACACAGCTCTGCTCTTCTCACCAGGTCACACAGATCTCACTGCCAGAACCTATTGTGATTACAAGTGCGGGGTAATGTGTGTCATTACATACCCTGCTCTGTATTATCTGTGATTACAAGTGGTGGGAGGAAAACAGATCTGCGTGTCTGGGATAGATGCAGAGTGGTGTATGTAATGACACACAGCTCTGCTCTACCCCTCATTCCCCTCACAATGACTGTGCCATGAGATGAGAGCTGCAGTGTGTCACATACATTGGCCTAGATCTGTTCCAACAATCAGAACATTATGCATCAATGCCTGGGACAGATGCAAAGGTGTATATAATGACACACAGGTCTGCGCTACTAACCGGCTTGTAATCACAGTAGATGCAGCAGGGAGATCTGTGTGAGCCGTGAAGGAGATTAGAGCTGTTTTTCATCACATACGCCTCTCTGCATTTATCACTGGTATTGGAGAGCAAGTCTCATAAAGCTGACAACAATCCAGAGTGGTGTAAGTGACATGTGGTAGCTATCATCTCACTGCAATGGCAGCTCTGCTCTTCTGCACCCTCCCTCACCCCACTGACAGTGCCATGAAATGAGAGCTGCAGTGTATCACATACACTGCTCTGGATCAGTGTCAGATTTCAGGGAATCATGCACCAATGACTGTGATAGATGCAAAGGTATATGTAATGACACACAGGTCTGCACTCCTACCCTGCTTAGGCCGGGGTCACACTTGCGTGTGACTCATGCAAGTATCGGATCGCACTGCCCGGACCGGCAGCGGCTGTCCTGACAGGAGCGGGTCAGCATCATAGAAATACATACAGCGAAGCCGCTCCTGTCAGAAGAGAAGCCAGCCGGTCCGGGCAGTGTGATCCGATACTCGCACAAGTTGCACACAAGTGTGACCCCGGCCTCATAATCACAGTAGATGCAGCAGGGAGATCTGTGTGACTGGACAAGGAGATCAGAGCTGTTTTCCATTACATACACCTCTCTGCATTTATCATTGGCATCGGGGATTAAGTCCCATAAAGCTGACAACTATCAAGAGTGGTGCACATGACATGTCGCAGCTATCATCTCACAGCACTGACAGCTCTGCTATTCTTCCTCCTCCTTCCCTCACCACACTGACAGTGCTGTGAGATGAGAGCTGCAGTGTATCACATATTGAAATTATCATATAAACTTTCCAAGTTAATATCTCTGCAATTGAGAGAAGAGAATTAAACAAAAAAAGTGATATTGGAGATATTTTATGCAGCTCTGCAGCCACTCTTCCATGACGTGCCCGGTATAACATGCCCAAACTGGTGAAAAGTTCTCTTTAAAGTTTAAATCCACTTCTACTGAACATGACAATGGCTCCATTATCCGCCCCGTAGTTCTTTCCCATTGTTTTTTAATTGTGAAGGAAGAATTGGGAGGAGAAGCGTCACGCTCTGTATGGGATCGGCTTCTCCCGCACACACCGCTCCTTTTTACGAGTCTTAATAATATATCTCAGGTTTTGTTTCAAGACTTTTGAGATGAAGAAACCACAGATTAAGTATAAAAATAGATAGATATCAGCTCACCAAGCTCGCTGCAGTCGTATAGTCCTCCCATAATGGATGATCAGCACACGGATGGTCGGAAGTCTCCAAATAAGCAAAAAGTATATAAATCTAGCGCAATCACATAAAGTGTTAAAAAGTTATCTTCTTTATTGGTAATTTCTTATACATCCAGAGGATAAATGCAGCATAAAAAAACAAGGATGCCCAGGTCAGACCGACGCGTTTCAACAAACTGTCTTAATCATGGTCTGAACCAAGACTGACCAAATCCTTCCTTAAGAAGGCAGTCCACCCCAAAGTAATTGCTCACCTGTGAGGTTAGCTACTAGGGGGTTAACACACAAGAATATACATACATAGTTTAAAAACATATACACAAGTATAAAAATACCATGTTAATTGAGAAAGTAAAGAATATTTGGAATCATGATAATCCTAATCCTAAAGAGATATGGAACCCATTAATGTTATAAATATTCACATAATAATTTTTACTTATAATTTTTAGTTTTTTATTTTTTATTTTTTAATTCTTAGTCTTAAATGTTATCACTTAGGATTCCATAATAGGGAATAATAGAGAAATTAATATTACAGATAAGTTTTTCATATCAAAAAATATTTTATCTATGTTTATTAGGAATAGGAGAGGTCGAAAGATATCCTAAGTTAATGAACAGATCAATAATGCAAAATTAAGTCCTGTCTACTATTGAGGCCATGGGGATATCTACTTTCCAGAGTGAAAATCCAGAAGGTTTCTCGGTTGAGAAGTTTCCTTCTGTGATCTCCACCCCGTAATGGTTTTATTACCTTTTCAATCCCCATGGCTTCCATGCTATTTAGATTGGGCCCCTTTGGATATGTGTGAGAGGCCCTCCCCCGGCCGGTAATTTCACTAATCATATCGGCACATTGCCGATATGATTAGTGACAATCCCATTCCCTCTGCAGCGGCAAGCAGGGAGAGCGATCTCTCTGCTCTGCCTGCTGTCACTGTCAGTGCTGCTCTGACTCCCGTGCGCAGCGACACTGCAGGAGGAGGCAGTCTCAGAGCGATGACTGCTTAGGCTGGTTTCACACTACGTTTATTTAACATCCGTCCATAACGTTTTTTTAGCGGAAAAACGGATCCAGTGCAAATGCGTTTTCACTTCAATGCATTTGCAATGGACTCGCGTCCACCTGCGTTCGCATGCGTTTGCGTGCGTTAGACACAGGATCCGTACTTTTGCGTTATTTTAACATGTTTCAAAAACGCTACTTGTAGCGTTTTTTACCTTTGTCAAAATAACGCATCTCACAGGATCCTTCACATTGCGCCGCGAGCTGCAATGCATTTCAATGAGCGCTGGATCCTGCCTAGCAGAATGCGTTGAGTTGCGTTGTAACAGGATCCTGCTTTTGTACTGAGCATGCCCAGAAAGTACTGAGCATGCCCAGAACCAGTCTCGCGTGATCTGTCTATCTCTCTACTCCCTCCCTCACCCTCTCTATCTCTATCTCTGTCTTTCCCCCTTCCTCTCCTCCCTCTCTCTCCCACCTGAGAGCTGCGGACACTCGTAACCAAGGTAAATATCGGGTAACCACTTCTCTTAGTTACCCGATGTTTACGTTGGTTACGTGTGCAGGCAGCCCGGCTCCTAGCAGCTGCAGACACTCGTAACCAAGATAAATATCGGGTATCCAAGCCCGATGTTTACCTTGGTTACGAGCGTCTGCAGCTGTCAGAAGCCGGCTCCCAGTCTGGCACGTTTAGTTCCCCTCACTCCCGATCACATGACTCCAATGCCCGCCCCTAAACATCCAGTGACAGGATCCTGCAAAATAAGGCTACTTTCACACATCCGGCTTGAGCCCTGCGGCTCAATCCGGCTGTGCAAGCTATGCAACGGATGCGGTGAAAACACCGCATCCTTTGCATAAGTTTTTCCCATGCGGCCCGCCCGGTTTTTGCCGCTTGCGGCATGCTACTGAGCATGCGCAGTGGCAAAAACCGCATGCGGCGGCCGGATGCGGTATTTGCCGCATCGCGCCGCATCCGGCCGCCATAGGCATGCATTGAGAGATGCGCCGCATCGGCCGAATGCGGCGCGATGCGGGTTTTTTTGCCGCACGAAAAAACGTGCCAGGCAACGTTCCATCCGGCCGCCGCATCGGCTAAATCTGCCGCATGCGGCAAAAACCGGATGGAACGCAAGGCCATGCGGCACAATGCGGCACTAATTAAAGTCTATGCAGGAAAATCGCAACCGGCAGCAAAAAAAACGGTTGCAATTTTCCTGCAAAGTGCCGGATTGTGCCGCAGAAGAAAAACCGGAGGTGTGAAAGTACCCTAAGACATGCGTTTGCATGCGTTTTTTGCTGTAAAAGCAGGATCCGCTTTTGCAGCAAAAAAACGTTCATGACGCATGTTAAATAAACGTAGTGTGAAAGCAGCCTTACTTCCTGTGCAGGTGCTGGCAACATCGCGCTGCAGAGGAGGACCCAGACCAGGCTGCAGGAGCAGCAGCACATGAGTATAGAAGGCAGGGGCCCAGGGGGGCGAGCAGGGTCCCCAGGGGGGGGCGCAGGGGTCCGGGGGGGTGGGGGCTTTTTACCTCACCAGTCACCTGCCTGGGGCCAGCCCCAGGCCAGGGGTCCTCAGACAGTGCTCCAGCCGCCTCCACCATCCCATCTGTCCTGCTGCTGGGGGCCTGTAGTGCAGCTGCCCCCCCAGTATGGTGCCCTCAGGCAGCTCCCAGGCCACAGGGGATCACAGGCCTGAGTGGGCCCCGGCCCCCGTGATCTCTATGTATGTCCCTGAGTGGGCCCCCTGATGATCTCTATGCACGCCCGAGTGGGCCCCATGATCTGTATGTACACCCCTGAGTGGGCCCCCTGATGATCTCTATGCACGCCCCTGAGTGGGCCCCATGATCTGTATGTACACCCCAGAGTGGGCCCCCTGATCTGTATGTACACCCCTGAGTGGGCCCCCTGATGATCTCTATGTACACCCCTGAGTGGGCCCCATGATCTGTATGTATACCCCTGAGTGGGCCCCCTGATGATCTCTATGTACACCCCTGAGTGGGCCCCATGATCTGTATGTACACCCCTGAGTGGGCCCCCTGATGATCTCTATGTACACCCCTGAGTGGGCCCCATGATCTGTATGTACACACCTGAGTGGGCCCCATGATCTGTATGTACACCCCTGAGTGGGCCCCCTGATGATCTCTATGTACACCCCTGAGTGGGCCCCATGATCTGTATGTACACACCTGAGTGGGCCCCATGATCTGTATGTACACCCCTGAGTGGGCCCCCTGATGATCTCTATGTACACCCCTGAGTGGGCCCCATGATGATCTGTATGCACGCCCGTGAGTGGGCCCCGTGATCTGTATGTTACATTCTGCTGGTTGTTAAAGAATAGGAAATGCTTTGTGGACATTTTTTATTCCATAAATGTATCTTGTGGGCTAAAAGTAATTTTTGCACTTGGGTTTCATGAAAGAAATTCTCACTGGGTTTTTGCAGACTCTTTTTTTTTTGCCTATTGTTTGGCTGCAGAATGAGTTAACTGAGAATCCATCAGTGAGCTCATCCTGCAGGAGAGATTCTAACTCTCTTATCTGTGTTTTTCGTAATCTCCCTTGATTAGAGCTGGTCACGACACAGTTCACACTGCCTTAGATCGCTCTGAGGAAATGCAAAATTGCAGTGTAATGCCGGCGAATGTGGTCACATTCCGACTTCTAAGACTACACCCCCCGTAACATGAAGGTTGCAAAAAAAATGACTCCTAGACTACCGCAACATAAAAGTTGCAAAAAATACAACTGGTTCAGATTTTTTGCGGTACCCTAGGGGTCAAAATATATCACTATTCACCTACAATGGGCTACGAATTCTGGTGGCCATGGCCTCATGACTATGGCTACATCAAAGTTGAGCTGAACGTTGAGATCATAAATCAGCACAGAGGAGTTCAGAAAAATACAAAAGAAGAGTTACAAACTAAACGTCAGAGCTCACTGATAGATTCTCAGTTAACTGATTGAGCAATATGCAGGCAATAAAGAACCTGTAAAATCCAAATAGTGCAACAAATTTTATGAAACCAAATTCCAAAAAATATTTTTAGCCAGTACTGAGAGAGGGCACTACACAGCGGAGGCGCTGTGCCCCTGGCTTCACACTGAATTAGTGCACATGACCGAAACTCCGGGGTCATGTGCACTGAGCCAAAATCCAGCATCAGGTGGCGATGGCGGCGGAGAGGTGAGTGACATCATCCTCTGAAGCTGCACATTCATTAGCATGTTAGTACTAACATGCTATTGGAGCCGACTAGCAAGGAAGCAACACCCTTGGGACTAGTCCCTGTGCTCATTAGCATACAATATAAGATCTTTAGAAATACTTTTTCTAAAGATCTCTTTTTTTTATGCTAGTGTATACAGGGACGGTTAGGTAGGGACTAGCAATATGCACCCAGAACTGCTCGTGGTTCTGGGTGCATATTGGACCTGAGAGGTTCCCTTTAATGCCCTCGTTCTGTATTAATTCCCCCGTCCTTTTATGATGTTATGATGCCCCCCTCCTGGCCCTGTATGTAATTATGTCCCTGTCCTGGTCTCTGACTTTAATAATGTCCCCATCCTATCTGTACTAGCCATGTTTGTAATAATGTCTTAGTCCTGGACCCTGTATGTAATAGTGTCGCAGTCATGGCCCTGTACATAATAATGTTCCCAGTCCTAGCCCTGCATGTAATAATGTCCTCATTATGTAATAATGTCCACGTCCTAGGCCCTGTATGTTATAATGTCCCTGTCCTGGGCCCTTCATATAATAATGTCACCGTCCAGGAGCTTTCCTCAAATACATTTTAACACTATAAATAAACAATTCTTCTCACCTTTCCTCGATCCCGCAATGAGCAGCTTCCTCTGTCTCCTCTCAGTGGAGTGGTGAGCGGCACATAACAGTGGCATCATGCACAGTATGCAATAGGCATGCCAACGTCAGCTGTAACAACATTTTAGATATGAGCGGTTGCTGAATATTTGGTTGCAAAAATTTCTGCACCAAATCTGCATCTCTTGGCAGGAAAAACTGTTTTTTTCTGTGCGTTTTTGCCTTTTTTTCAGTATATTTTTATGTGTTTTTTGCATGTGTCGCGGACGGGTGCCGCTCCACGGCAGAGGGGCTGCTCAGGGCGCTCGGATCCAGGATCATGTTTGGGGCTCGGGTGGTGACCGGACCCGGGGCTCGTGCAACCGCCCGTCCTCGCAACAGTGAAAGGGGGGTATTTACAGGGGAGATAGTTTTTGTCTGTGACGCCACCCGTGGGTTGCGGTGATGAGATGGTGGCACTGCCGCTGCCTCCGGTGACAGTGCCCGGGACAGATGGTGTTGGGCAGCAAGGTGGTATCCCCTCCACGGGTAGGGGAGGTGTAGTCCCGGGGCCGAAGTGTAGGTAGGGAGCAGTGCTGGGACGCCGCTGGCAGGTTGGACCGGGTGACACCGGTGTACTCACGATTAGGAATAATCCACACAGTCTGTACTGTAAACCAAGGCCGGATGCCGGTTGTCGTTGGAGAGGTGTGCTGGTCCCGCA
Source organism: Anomaloglossus baeobatrachus (assembly GCF_048569485.1). Taxonomy (NCBI): domain Eukaryota; kingdom Metazoa; phylum Chordata; class Amphibia; order Anura; family Aromobatidae; genus Anomaloglossus; species Anomaloglossus baeobatrachus. The sequence goes on from NC_134359.1 coordinate 249,475,365, forward strand.
CACGGGTTAACAAGCTAGGGACCCTTCCTCCTGCACTTGTGTCTTGCTGTATGTTGATTTAACCCGCTTGGAACGGGAGAAATCCGCTCCCCTGTGGTTTTGTATACAGAGGGAGCCGTTGCCCGCAAAATCTGACCCTTGGGATTTTAGTTTGTTCCGGCTGACACCCACATCCCCCCGCGTTGGGCTGCTGTTTTGCTCTCCGTGCTTCTCTCTGGAAACAAGGCCTGGTACCTAGTCCCGCTGGTCAATTAACAAGGGGCTTGAAGCTTGCCTCGTCCTAGGGTCCAGGTACCCCGCCTGTGCACGGCCTCCGGACCGGATTCCCGCTGTCGGTACCGGCGGGCTACAACCCTGCCCTGGTCCACTTCGGGTCTCCCGCGACCGGAACTCCGTCGCCTGTGGCCCGACCCTGCCGTTTGCCACCTAGTCCGTTCTCCCATGGTCCAAGGGCTCCGACCCCTGACCACTCAGCTCCACTCACTGTCAGACTGCACTGACTGGCTCCCAGCCACCAACTCCCTCCAACTCCAACTTCAACTACTCTACTGTGTTTCCTCCCCCTGTCACCCCAAGACCGCTAGGTGGGCGTTCCCATCCACCTGGTCCTGCCCACTGGTGTGACCTGTGTGTCATGGGGGGCTGACTAGGCTTTTTGACTGGTGTTCCTGTGTGTGGGATGTGATGTTAAATCCCAAGGAGGAGGCGATTCCTGTACCCGTGGTGGGGGGTACAGTCATCTGTGACTACCTGGTTTTTCCAGGGCATCACACATGCGTGTTTCCATTGTGTTTTTCATGCATTTGGGGTGGAAAAACACTGGCAAAAATGTACCGCCCCGCGGCCTCGGCTGCGGCCGCCGAGTCGCTCGGATCCGTGCTCATGTACTGCGGGTGGTGGCTCGAGCCTCTCACGGACCCGTGGGTCACGTCGCTCTGAAAGGAGTAGTGGCGGTACACGCAGGGGTTTGGGTGGTTGTTTGGTGGAATTAGCAAAGTTTGTGACGCCACCCACGGGTTGTGGTGATTGTATGGTGGGCACCACCGCTGCCGTTGACTAGGCTGTTATGATCCGGAACTATGGAAGACCACCACAAATCATTGGCAAAAGGTGACAAGAGCATTGGCAACTAATCTGGCCGCCATCCCCTTACTAACCATCACAACTAGAAGTAGCCGAGGGGTGAACTAACATCCTGTGCACCGCGAACCCAGCCGGAGAACTAACTATCCTAAAGGTAGGAAAGATGAATAACTCTATGCCTCAGAAAATAGACAAGAATAGCAAGCCCCCCACATTCAAAGACTGCGGTGATATAGGAAAAAACATAATACACAGGTAGATGACAGGATTAGCAAAAGGTGAGGCCCCCGCTGACTAAAATAGGAAAGGACAGGAAAGGGACTGATGGTGGCCAGAGAAAAACCCTGCAAAATACCAACTTCCTGATAGTACAAAAAGGCCCTCAGATCGCACGATCTGAACTCCGTCCTATACCAGGTGCCCTTGTCATACCAATGAACAGAAAACAAGAATCATAACAAAGTCAACAAGCCACAAACACATGGACCCAAAGGAGCTATACTCCACACAGAACTGCAGGGAGTTCCTGAACAATCCACTAAGGGGGAAAATCCCTGAAAGAAAATAAACTGAAACCAACCACAGCAAATGACAAACCCAGATAAACAAAAGAACCAGACAATAAATAAAGAGCAAGCACTTATCTGGGGAAGATGTGGTGTAGAGCAGGATTAAGCAGGCTGGAGATACAAAGAACAACTGACATCCGGCAACAGCCTGCAATCAGAACAGGATTTAAATAAGCAGAGAGTTAGCAAAGGAAACACCCACTGCACAACACACCTGGTCCAAGTCCAAACCATTCCTGGCCACCAGAGGGAGCCTCCCAGCAGCCAAAACATAACTAACATTCACAACACTAGGCCTCCTGGGAACGGTGTTATGCAGCTCGGTGTTAACCCCTCCGTGGGCAGGGGCAATGGTCCCGGGGGCCCGTGGAAGGGGTGCTTTTGGCGAGGGGGAGCGTGGGCCTGCTGGGCGCTGGGCAGTGCGGTGCAGCGCGCAGCCCGAAGGCACTGGTGTACTCACTCTGACACAATACACCGGAGTCTCTGGTAAACCAAACGGTAGAATGGACGGGGCCCACAGCCGGTTGCGGTGTTCTCCCTGGACGGGTTGGTGGCAGCTGTCGTTCCCCTTGCACCGATGTTGTGTTGTGAATGACTTCTGTGCCTGGATACTGGTAGTCCGCTCCCCGGCGTGTAAGTGTCGTAGGAGCCCGTTTGCTCGCAGGCACTGGCCCTTTGGATCTCTTGCCTTTGGCGGTGGAAGTTATCCGGGATGGTTGGGCTGTTGCCTTCAATCGGGACTTGGGTGGGAATGAACCCCTGAGGTCCAGACCGCAATCAGTAAATTTGACTATAAGGGCGGCTTCTAGCCTAGTCGGGGTCTGAGTACCCTGCCTGGTGCTTGGCTTCCAATCGGCTCCCCGGTTCGGTACCGGCGGGCCACCGCCCGACCCCGGTCCTACGGTTCCACCGACCGTACACCAACTCCTGCAGACGGCCACCACTGTCTGCCGACCTTGCTGGAGGTGACTGGGCTCCGACTCAGACACCTAAACAGTCTGTGGCAGGCCTGGTCCCAGGTCTGCCCTTGACTTCCCTCCTCACTCCTTCTCTGTCAGAATCAAAACTCAACTACTCTGTTTTTCCCGCCTCCAGGCGTGTGAACTCCTTGGTGGGCGGAGTCAACCGCCTGGCTCCGCCCCACCTGGTGTGGACATCAAACCTGGAGGGTGGCAACAAGGATTTTTGTGTGACTGTTGTCACCTAACCGGGGAAGGGGTGTGTGTGGTGTTGTGTCTGTGACTACCTGGCTAGTCCAGGGCGTCACAAAAACACTGAAAGAATTGACATGCTTCAGTTTTTCTGCTGCAAATAAAAAAAGCAACATGTGCACAAACTTCAGGATTCTCATTGACTTTGCCGGCAAAGGATTTGCCTGCAGTTTTCTGACAAAACTGTACTCAAAAACACTGTGTTCCCTTTTGCAGGTAACACATACATGACATTGGACCAAGTTACAAATTAAAAGAAAAGCCAAGTATGCCTGCAGGTAGGATGAGTTTAGCATGAGAGAGCCTGGGGCCACAGAATAGTGACCTGGTACCCTAAACAGGATCCTGCAAATTAATTCACTTTTACCAGTCATATATCCCCTATATACTGATATACTATGTGCTCAGACATCTGATGTTATGTACAGATAACATGCGGCTGATATATCTGATGTCTGTACTCATCATACACCATCACATATTATCCTATATATGACATCTGGTATCTGTAGTTGCACCGCCCCGTGCTCGGCGGCAGCCGAGCCGCTCGGATCCGGACCTTCAGTGGGTGGCTCGAGGGTCTCTGGATCCGGGGGTCCTGTGGTCACTCCAATCCAAAAGGGGGTTTGTGGTTTGGGGACGAAGTGGTATGGCCGGAGCCGTGTTAAGTTCGTGATGCCACCCACGGGATGTGGTGAAGGTGGACACCACCGCTGCAGTTACGGGGCACCCAGCGGGAGATGGTATGCAGCAAGTTGTTAACCCCTCCATGGGTAGGGATTGTGGCCCCCACCCGGCTGGTGGTCTCTGTCTTTCTCCTGCACCTGTGTGTGATGTTGGACTACCTGCGCTTGCAACTTCAGGAGTCCGCTCCCCGGCTGGATGTGGCCAAAGGAGCCCTTTTGCCCGCAGACGCTGGCCCGTGGGATCTCTGAGCCTTGGCGGTGGCTACTTATCCCCCTCGTTGGGCTGTTGCCTTCTATTAGGGACTTTGGGTGGGAAAGGACCTCTAGTCCTGGCCGCAATCAGTTGATTAACTCAGTCCAGTAGCTTCTGGACTTCGTTTCAGGGTCTGAGTACCCTCCTTGTGCTCCAGTTTCCGAGTTGGTTCCCCGGGTCGGTACCGGTGGGCCACTACCCTGTCCCTGTCCACCACGGCTCCATCGAGCCGTCTTCCCGGCTCCTGCAGGCAGAGGCCTCCGTATGCCTCCTAGCCAAAGGTACCAGGGCTCCAACCCTGGCACCTGTCAGTTTGCTGCAGACCTGTCACACAGGCCTGCTTCCACTCTCCACTCAACTGTCACTCCAACTCCAAACTGAACTGACTTTTCCCGCCCCAGGCTCTCTGAACTCCTCGGTGGGCGTCTTCCAACCACCTGGTTCCGCCCCCTGGTGTGTCCATCAGGCCCTGGGGGTGGTGACTAGGGTTTTAGTGTTTGGCTGATGTTACCTATGAGGGACTGGTGTTGTGCGGGGCCCTATCTGTGACTACCTGGCTGGCCAGGGCGTCACATAGTCACAGCAGATCATACATCGTCACATATTGTCCTGTATTCTGGTTGTGATATAAAGTGGTACCTTGCTTAACGAGAACAATCCGTTCTGGGACTGTGCTTGTTAATCAAGGTACTTGTTCAGCAGAGCAAGATTTCCCATAGGAAATCATTGCAATGCTGACGATCCGTTCCACAACTTCTAAAATGTCCCATCCTGGTCCCCTATTCTGTCATTCTACACATACACAAACACGCACAAACACGCACAAACACACACAAACACACACAAACACACACAAACTCACATGCACGCACGCACACGCACATATTATATGCTCACCTTACCTTCTGTTCCATCGCCGGTCTGCTGGGACTTGCTGTTCTCTGGTATGGGGCCGGGCTGTGTAACGCGTTACCATAACGACGAGGCAGGAAGTTCCCGGCCAGAGCGCTGACGTCAATGGCACAGTCGCTTGCCTCTGATTGGCCAGCGCTCTGCCTTTCATTAGCGATGACAGGAAGTTCCTCCCTCGTCGCTATGGCTGCAGATACACAGCGTGAACTGGAGCGGAGCGGCGCACTACAGCACCCAGGAGGCCGGCGATGAAACGAAAGGTAAACATATTATGTTATATTATATGCTCACCTTACCTTCCGTTCCATCGCATGCCTCCTGGGTCTTGTAGTTCGCCGCGAGGACGTCGTGATGTACCCGGGAACTACAAGAACCATGAGACCGGCGGTGGAACGGAAGGTAAGGTGAGCATAATACTGTATGTGTGTGTGTGCGTGTGTGTTTGTGTGTGTTTATGCGTACATGTGTGTGTTTGTGTGGACTGCAAGTGCGGGTCAGAGTGTGGTGGATGGACGGAACCGGAAGTGTGTGCGGTGAGAATTTCGCTCGTACAGCAAAGCTTTCTCGTAAAGCGGGTTACAAATTTACAGAAAGCTTTGCTTGTTAAGCGAAATTCTCGTTAAGAGGGTTACTCGTTATGCGAGGTACCACTGTACTATGTACAGACATTTTATGACATATACAGGGTAATATGTGACTGGTATATCCTTTACTATGACCTTTTTCCATTGGTGTGGAGTTTATATACTTTGGTGACATGGTTGCGTGAGTATGTTTGAAAAATAACAAAACAAAGATATTCTGAGGTCCAGTAACTGTGTAGCACTTGTGTGACGACCTTTACACCAGGTCTTTTTCCTGCATTGTCCTCACTGGTGACTTTGCCATCGTTTCTGCTGGGGATCCGCCAGCATCTTTACTCATTTTACTCTTATAAGGGCAGAGTCACACTTGCGTATGGCATGTGATGCAAGAGCATTTGATGCGATCTGCTAATGACCCTCAGCTCAGGATCTGCTGCGAGTGTAAGCCAAGTGTCAGGTAACTGTGATCTGTTCCTGAGATCGGATCACAGCTGCGGAGGAGAGGTCGGGCGCTGCGGAGGACAGTGAGGGGTTAATCTCCCCTTCTCCTCCATTGTCAGTCTGTGCATATATTGCACTGTACTTGGATAACATCCGAGTGCAGTCCGATGTTTTTTCGCTTGTATGGGTGCGAGTGACACGGCTCTCGCAGACAATTGCAGCATGCTGCCATTTTTTCCTCAGTCAGTTTCGGGCTGAGGGAAAACTCACAGGTCAGAGCTGCAGCATTGTCTTACATGGGGCCGAGTGCAATGCCAGATTTTCTCCCTGCAATTGGGTGAGTCATACGCAAGTGTGACTCTGTCCTAATGGAGAGTAGCTTCAGCAACAACTGAGTGTATCACTTCTAACTTCTTTTACCGCTCATTTTCAGTTGGATTCCAGGAAGAATCCACCTGAAAAAGTTGTTATGTACACATACCCTAAGGGTAAGTTCACATTTCCGCTATTTCCCGGGCATCACAGTCCGCCGCTTTGAGAAACAACGGGAACCGCCAAAAATGCTTTGGCAGCTTCCGTTGCTTCCCATAGACTTGTATGAGCGGCGGATTGTGATGGATGGCCTTGCGCTGTATCCGCCGCTCGGCAGATCGACTGACTGCCGGCGGGGAGGAACGCTGCATTCAACGTTTTTCGGTGCGTCAAAAACAACACACCGCTTCTCTCTCTCTGTCTCTCTCTGTTTCTGTCTCTCTCCCCTCCTCCTGAAAGGTTAAAATAAACCTTTCAGGAAAAAAAAACAAAATGGTACCCGTTCAACGCTACATGTGTTTGTACACAATTAACCTTCCCAACGTCACAATCCGTCTTTGTGACACTGGGAAAATAGCGGAAATGTGATCTTAGCCTAAGGCTTTGTTCACATGCAGCATTTGCAGTGTTTTTTTAATACAAATTCCATGATGCTTTTAACAGTACAAGCAAAAGCTGTGAGATTTCAGAAATCTCATGCACATGCTTGGGTATTTTTTTATTTCCTCACTGAATTTGTGAATTGCAGCATTTTTTTAAAATCTGCAGCACATCACTTCCTACAACATTTTTAAATTCATAGAAAACCACAAAAAAAGTAAAAAAAACTGCAATAGCTTTTTTTCCACAGTGTTTTTGAAGTGTTTTGGTGAATAAAACTACCTTTATCACACATGTACTGTAGAAAAAACACACACGTAATCCACACCCAAAAACTGCCACGAAAATACCAGAAAATGGACATTCTTACTGCCAAGAAAGCAGGTTTTGGCTGCAGAGAAAAAGAACACGCTGAGTATGAATATAGCCTAAGCTTGGTTTTGGTGCCAAATCTGTGTACTAGGCTTGGTTCATTTAGTGCTTCTTTGGCCACATTCACGTGTTGCATATTTGGTGAGTTTTTTTACCTCAGTATTTATAGCCAAAACCAGGAGTGAGTGATAAATACAGAAGTGGTGCCCGTGTTTCTATTGTACTTTTACTCCGATGGTTTTACCAGGAGGTTTTGACTTATTTTATTGGTTATTTATTGGTTAATAAAGTTGATTCATTTTGAAAGAGTTTGTGGACGAATGATATTCCTATATACAGTACGGTAACTGCATGGTGCTGGGGGGCCCCAAGATTGATTTTTTCCTGGTGGGCCCCAGGTACTCCAGTCCGCCGCTGATCCAGAAGGTTTCTCGGTTGAGAAGTTTCCTTCTGTGATCTCCACCCCGTAATGGTTTTATTACCTTTTCAATCCCCATGGCTTCCATGCTGTTTAAATTACCTCCGTGCTTATCGCTGAAGTGCTTTGAAACCGCAGATGCGGCTACTGCATTAGGATTCCCAGCATCTAAAATATTTCTCCTGATTCTCACTTTTAATGGGCCACTTGTACATCCTATATATTGAATATCACAAAGAGTACAAACTATTGAATATACTACGTACTCAGTATTACAATTGATGTAGTTCTTAAAGGGAACCTGTCATTAGAAATTTAGCTATAAAGCTAAAAGTTCCCCCCTCTGCAGCTCCTGGGCTGCATTCTAGGAAGCTTCCTATAGTTTTTGTGGCACCTTTTATCCCAAAATAAACACTTTGTAAACTGGTACCTATTATGGTGCCGCGTCTCCCCGTAACCTAAGCTCTCCTGCTCCGTCCGCTCCTCCCATCTATTTCCTGCTGCTGAGCAGGATGGGAAGGAGGGGACGTCCGGGCATCAGGCCAGCGAGCGCTTGCGCATAACGCTGGAGTAATAGGGGAAATTGCGGTCACGAGGTTATGGGCGGCACTTACTGATGACACTAACAGCGCCGCCCATAACCTCGTGCCCGCGCAAAGCGTCACAGCGGTCACACGTGCACACAGTGCACGGCACCGCTACAGTGGAACAGCGCATGCGCGGGACCACGGGCACCCAGGGGCGGTGTCCTGAGCTTTCAAAATCAGCGTTCGGGGGCGGAGTAAATCTGCAGGAGGAACAGCAACGGACCACAGGCAGCCCGCCCCCATGGAAAATTTAAGAAATTTGCATAAGAAAAGGTACCAGTTTACAAAGTGTTTATTTTGGGATAAAAGGTGCCACAAAAACTATAGGAAGCTTCCTAGAATGCAGCCCAGGAGCTGCAGAGGGGGGAACTTTTAGCTTTATAGCTAAATTTCTGATGACAGGTTCCCTTTAATCAAATATTCTTTTTTATTGTGGCAAGATACGAAGTTTTTATTACTTTTAACATATCTACAGGTTTTGCATCGGTTCGCACCACACTTATAAAAACCATCTGCATTCAACCAAGTTTTTCTTGACCTGTTAATATCATCTCCCAAATACAGGCTTGGTGAAAGCAGATTGGCCAATGTAGGCGCTTTCTTAGCAATGCAGTGTGCACCGTTGCTTAAAATCCTTTTGAGTTTCAGGTCCTCATTCAAGACTGGTAAATATTTCTTTATTATTTCAGCGATTTTATTATATTGCAAACTGTAATTGGTTGTAAAAACTAGATTCCTTTTGCTAATAATGTTATTCTTATTGTTACATGTATTTTTATCGGTAAACAGGAGTTTACTGCGATCGGTTTCTCCCATTATAGATTTTGCTCTATTTAGAGACCAAGCAGGGTAACCCCTGTATAGTAATCTTTCGCATGTCATCTTTTCATGTTTTTTATACTCCTCAAAATCCGTGCAGTTACGTTTTATACGAGTAAGTTCACCTACTGGGATGTTTTTTATAGTATGTGGCATATGGCAGGAGGAGGCTTTAAGAAAAAAATTTGTCGCAGTGGGTTTTCTAAAAGGTACAATATTAACTTTGTTGTTTTTTATTGTCAAAGATACATCCAAAAAATTAATATTGCAAGGATTTGAGTATGATGTAAATCTGAGATTGAAGACATTACTGTTAATATAACATATAAAATCTGCAATCTCAGTATCAGAGCCTACCGAGACGATCAAAAGATCGTCCAGGTATCTCCCGTACCATAATAAATTTTTGCAAAAAGGATTATCTTCGTTATAAAGTGTATCCTCCTCCCACCTGGCCATCACTAAGTTTGCCAAAGATGGGGCCCCCATACTCACTCCACACTTCTGCAGGAAAAACCTCCCATTGAAATAGAAATCGTTATATTTCAGCAGAGATTCAACTGCTGAGACTAAGAAGATTTTCAGGTTATTATCATACTGACTATGTTTATCGAGATGGTCTGCCAGACAACGTAGTGCTATATGGTGGGGGATGGAGGGATATAAGGAAATCACATCGCAACTAAGCCACTGATACGTTGACTTCCATGGGAAACTATCAATAGCTTTCACTACTTCCTTGGTGTCTTTGAGGAAGCCAGGAATTTCATAGACTAGGGGTTGTAGGTGGTGATCCACCCACCCTCCCAGATTCTCCCCCAATGACCTGATTCCTGAAACAATCGGTCTCATTGGGGGAGGAAAAACATTCTTATGTATCTTAGGGAGTGAGTGATAGATGGGCAAAACAGGGGTAGACACATATAAGTAATCCCTCATTTTTTCATTAATCACTCCCATAATCAAACCTTCCTCCAAGAGTTTGTTTAGAAGGGAGTTAAAATTATCAGTGGGATTACAATTAATCTCCAAGTAGGTATCGACATTTTCCAAATCTTGGAGATTAAGTTTCTCATATAATCCTGCATTCAAAAGAACTATTGCTCCCCCCTTGTCCGCCTTCCTAATAATTAGATCTTTATTATTTTGTAGTTGTTGTAAGGCAAGGCATTCTCCCTTTTTTAGATTATCACTGTTTTTTTTCGCATTATTTTTTAGATCTATGAGGTCATTAACAACCAAATCCTGGTATACATTCAATACCTTAGGGCGTGATTTAATAGGATAGAAGCAAGGATTACTGGTAGTAAACACAGTGACAGTCTTGTTATTAACCTCTAAAGCATTGGATTCACTTTTTAATTGTCTGAGACATTGTAGTGATTTTTGTTCATAGAATAATGGATAACTCATATTATTATTTTGCTTTGATATATCACACAATGTCTCAGAATCATCAAAAGCAATCCCATCATTTTCAAAGTGACATTTCAACGTGATATTTCGTGAGAATTTATTTACATCAAGAATTGTTTGGAAAATGTCAAAGTTCACAGTTGGACAAAAACCAAGTCCTTTGGAGAGGAGGGAGATTTGCTCCTCAGATAAAATATAGCTAGATAAGTTCCATATAGGGAGGTCTAAATCATTGGACTCAGGATTATATGCTATTACCGATGCTTTCTTATGTTTCCTCCCACCGCGTCTTCTGCGTTTTTTGAGGAAGGTCCATTTTTACTCCTGTTTTTATTCTTGTAATATGTTTTCGATCTTGTGGAGAAGTTGTTATATTCCTGTACTGGAATGGAATTGTCCGAAGTTCCCTCTGATGTAGCAAAGGAGGAGTTATACACTGAGGAGTTAGAATCATCAAGTATCCCTTCCAGACGATCCCGCTATTGCTAAAACTAAAGGATGTGAATAAGCTCAACTCCGCGTATACAGAATTTGTGTGGAGGGGAAGGAAACCCAGAATAAAGCTGCATACGCTGATGAAGTCAGCAGAGGAGGGAGGTCTAAACTTTCCAGATGTCCAAGGGGATAATCTTGTATGTATCATGAGGCATGTAATTGATTGGGTGAGAGGAACGAGTAGGCACTCAGATCATGCGATGGAAACTAAATATGCGTCACCGTGGGATCTGACGTCCATTCTGCACTCCCCACTATCCAGGGTTGAAGGGCACATAAGGAACTCAATTATATTCCGAGACACCATACTAACATGGAAGTCGGTAAGGAAAAAACTGGGGCTCTCATGGAAAGTGTCCAAGTACTTGAACCCCTGGGCATTCCCAAATTTTCCCCTGGGACGAGAAAACAAGCTATTTACTAGATGGAAAGAGAGGGGAGTCAGGAGAATGATAGATGTTATGAATGTGGAGGACAGGAGGTGGATGACAGGTCGGGAAGTGTTGGATAAGTACAACCTTAATAGCTCACATGTCATCCAGTATGAACAATTGAAACATGGAATAATAGGAGACCTTGTTGTGGTTGGAAGAGAGCTGAACAGAAGTTCGATTGATGAGTTACTGGAATGTGATGTAACAAGTGTAAATGTCTCTAAAATTTATCGATCGCTAAGGGGGGTGCTTATTTCACGGGAGGATAGTCGCACTTTAACAGCGTGGGGGAAACAATTGGGAAGGGAAGAAGTGGTAGATGATATACTGAGAGGATGGGTACAAGTGCGGAAACATATTACCAATGAGAGATGGAGAGACACTCAATTCAGAATTCTACATAGGGCCATTATAGGTTTCAACATACCAGGTAGGGATAGGTGGTGTCCTAAGTGTCAAAAAGAAAAAACGGATATGCTGCATGGGCTATGGGAATGTGAGACAATCGCTAGGTTCTGGAACCAAGTCAGACTACTTGCCCAGTCAACATGGGGAATTTTCAGCAAACTAGACTTAATGGTGTGGATTTTCCACTCCTTTGAGGGAGGAGTAGGAGGAGGACTGAGCACGCAGGAAAAGAGGAAATACGCAATAACGCATGACATAGCCATGATAGCTAAGCGTTGCATCTTAAAACACTGGATTCAAAGGGAGGGCCCATCCTTAAAGGAGGTTATGGGCGAACTACACAACCTTCTGAAGTGGGAAAAACTAGAAGCGGAGAGGGATAAAGATGGGTTGACAGCCAAGTTTTTTGTGAGATGGAGACATTTTATTGAAAGCCAATTCACACAGGGAGAAATAATTAACCTGATGGCACCTTTTGTTCACTCGGAGTGGTATATCCTGAGCGATATCCAGGACAGCCTGGGTAAACTGAGAATCACCTATGAGGGGGCTCTGGAGGGAGGGGGAGACGGGATGGTTGGGAATACCAAGGCACGCTAGCAAAATTGAAATCATTCAGGGACGACACAGAGATTTAACGAATTGTATTGCATATGTTATATTATATTTCATTACCTCTGTTTTGGTTTAATGTTACTGTAAACTATCTTAAGTCGAACAGCAACATGGAACTCAAAATTGGGGTATCACCCACCTCTATGTCACATTTTGTCAGACGAATGTTCTTCTTTTGCAATGATATTTGTCATGTTTTTACAAATTTGAAAAATCAATAAAAAACGTTTTGAAAAGAATCATCAAAACTCACTCTATTACCATTATTATAATGTTTTTTCTTGAGGATTGGGCGAGGTCTTTTTCCCCAATTATATACCTCATCACGTGCATAGTCATTAGTATCTCTGGTGAATTTTCTTTTCTTAAGATCCATAATATTAGTTTCCAACTTGGTCAATTTCACCTGGATTTTATCATGTGCATTTTTATACTCCTCCTGCAATGTGTAGCTTGTAAGAGAATCTCGAATTTTCTTTATATTATCTTTCAATATTATCAATTCGGTCTCTTCCTGCTTCACAATAAGGTTCATCAGTTTAAGGCTATGTACACACGTTGCGTTTTTTTCAGCGCGGAAAAAAACGCACCCTCTGGCAGAGGGGAGAATTGTAAACAATGCTTTTTGACAAAAAAAACGCATCGAAAACGCATGCGTTTTTCATGCGTTTTTTTAGGTGCGTTTTTTAAGACTTGTCAGTGTTAACCCCTTAACGACCCATGACGTACTTTGTACGTCATGGATCGTGTGCCGGTAAGCCCCGCCCCCTGCCGCCGGCAGCGATCCGCGCACATATCAGCTGTTATCAACAGCTGACATGTGTGCCTGCTAGCCGCGGGTGGAATCGCTTCCACCTGCGGCCATTAACCCCTTACATTTCGCTGCCAAAATCTGGCAGCGATATGTATATGGGCGCCGTCATGACAGTCACTTACCCCGCCCCACCGGAAGTCAAGTGACATGATCACGTGACTTTCGGCGGTTGCCATGGTAGCACAGGGTCATGTGATGATGCCTGTAGCTAACATGACTCACTTCCTCTCAATGCCGGAATACAGCCGGCATTGAAAGTGAAGCAGCAAATCTGCAGTTCTCAGCTCTGTAGCTGAGATCTGCAGATAGTGCAAAGCGATCGGATTCTATAGCCCCCTAGGGGGACTAGTAAAATATAAAAAAGTAAAAAAAAAAAGTTTTAAAAAATTAAAAAAAAATAAAAAAACCCTAAAAGTTCAAATCACCCCCCTTTTACCCCATTGAAAATTAAAGGGTTAAAAAAAATAAAAAATACACACATATTTGGTATCGCCGCATTCAGAAATGCCCGATCTATCAAAATATAAAATCAATGAATCTGATCAGCAAACGGCGTAGCGGTAAAAAAATTCTAGACGCCAAAATTACGTTTTTTGGTCGCTGCAAATTTTGCACAAAATGCAATAACAGGCGATCAAAACGTAGCATCTGCGCAAAAATGGTACCGTTAAAAACGTCAGGTCGAGACGCAAAAAATAAGCCATCACTGAGCCTCAGATCCTGAAAAATGAGAACGCTACGGGTTTTGGAAAATGGCGCAAAACGTGCCACGTTTTTTGGACAGGCTTGTGAATTTTATTTAACCCCTTAGGCTACTTTCACACATCAGTTTTTTTCCATCAGGTACAATCCGGAAAAAAACGGGTTAAACAGATCCGGTACTGCATCCGTTTTATCCCCATAGATTTGCATTGTTACCGGATTGTACCTGATGGCTTTGCGTTGCATCCGTTTTTTTCCGGATGCGGCAAAATTTATCAAAGCGGCAGCCGGAGGCAACGTGTCTTGCAACGTTTTTTTGTCCGGCAAAAAAACCGCATCGCGCCGGATCCGGCGCGATACGGCATATTTTACAATGAAAGCCTATGGACGCCGGATCCGGCGCAATGCGGTAAAAAATGGATGCGGCTACCGGATCCGTTTTTGTAAACTGCGCATGCACCAAATTAATTAATAAAGCTGATCCTTCAAAAAAAAGGACAAACCGGATGCAAAAACGGATGCAAACCGTATCCACCGGATCCGGTTTTGTACGCATCCGGCATAACGGATCCGTTAAAAACCGGATCCGGTGGATACGGTTTTACATTTTTTGGCCGGATCCTTTGGATCAGGAAAAAAAAGGATTGTGCCTGAATGCAGAAAACTGATGTGTGAAAGTAGCCTTAGATACAAGTAAACCTATACATGTTTGGTGTCTACAAACTCGCACCGACCTGAGGCATCACATAGATACCTCAGTTTTACCATATAGTGAACACAGTGAATAAAATATCCCAAAAACTATTGTACGATCACACTTTTTTTGCAATTTTTCCGCACTTGGAATTTTTTTGCCGTTTTCCAGTACACTATATGGTAAAACTTATGGTTTCATTTAAAAGTACAACTCGTCCCGCAAAAAACAAGCCCTTATATGGATATGGCAAGATTGATGGAAAAATAAAAAAGTTACGCCTCTCGGAAGAAGGGGAGCAAAAAAGATAATTTTGTTTACTTACCGTAAATTCTTTTTCTTATAGTTCCGACATGGGAGACCCAGACCATGGGTGTATAGCTTCTGCCTCCGGAGGACACACAAAGTACTACACTAAAAAGTGTAGCTCCTCCCTCCGAGCATATACACCCCCTGGATGACCACATCTAGCCAGTTTAGTGCAAAAGCTGAAGGAGGACATCCACCCACAAGTAGAGATAGAGTAAAACCCGGAATAACCGGAACCTCTGTCTACAACAACAGCCGGTGAAAACACACGGAACAAGAACTGCCAACAGGCAACAGGGAGGGTGCTGGGTCTCCCATGTCGGAACTATAAGAAAAAGAATTTACGGTAAGTAAACAAAATTCTCTTTTTCTTCATCGTTCCTTATGGGAGACCCAGACCATGGGACGTCTCAAAGCAGTCCATGGGTGGGAAATAAACAGAAAACTGAGAAGTAGGCAAAACCTAACTTCACAAATGGGCGACAGCCGCCTGAAGGATTGCTCTGCCCAAGCTCGCATCTGCCGAAGCATGAGCATGCACTTGGTAGTGCTTCGAAAAGGTGTGCAGACTAGACCAAGTGGCAGCCTGACAGACCTGCTGAGCCGTAGCCTGGTGCCTGAAAGCCCAAGAGGCACCGACGGCTCTGGTCGAGTGCGCCTTAATCCCCGGCGGGGGAGGCACCTGAGAACATTGGTAGGCATCGGATATGGCCGACCTAATCCAACGAGCTAGGGTCGGTTTAGAAGCCGAGAGACCCTTGCGCTGACCTGTGGTCAGCACAAAAAGAGAGGTGCACCGCCTAAGAGCAGCGGTGCGTGACACATAGATCCGGAGCGCCCGCACCAAATCTAAAGTATGCAACGCTTTCTCAAAGCGATGCACAGGGGCCGGACAAAGGGAAGGCAATGAAATGTCCTGGTTAAGGTGGAAAGGAGACACCACCTTAGGGAGAAAGTCCGGAGTCGGACGGAGAACCACCTTGTCTTGGTGAAAAACCAAAAAGGGTGACTCCGAAGAGAGCGCAGCTAAATCAGAGACTCTCCTGAGGGAAGTTATGGCCACTAGAAAGACGACTTTCTGTGAAAGTCGAAACAAAGAAACCTCCCTAAGAGGCTCAAAGGGGGGTTTCTGTAAGGCCGTGAGGACCAGATTAAGGTCCCAGGGATCCAGAGGCCGCCGGTAAGGCGGAATGATGTGAGATGCGCCCTGCATGAAGGTGCGCACCTGGGCCAGTCGGGCGATACGCTGCTGGAACAACACTGACAGAGCCGAGACCTGTCCCTTGAGGGAATTGAGGGATAGTCCTAGCTGCAGACCGGACTGTAGAAAGGACAGGATGGTCGGCAAGGAAAACGGCCAAGGAGCATGGCCGGAAGAGCGACACCAGGACAGGAAAATTCTCCAAGTCCTGTGGTAAATCCTGGCCGAGGAAGACTTCCGAGCCTGAGTCATAGTGGAGATGACCTCGGAAGGAATGCCTGAAGCCGTCAGGATCCAGGACTCAAGAGCCACGCCGTCAATCTGAGAGCCGCAGAATTCTGGCGGAAAAACGGACCTTGTGAGAGAAGGTCTGGGCGGTCCGGGAGATGCCACGGCACCTCTACGGACAGACGGAGCAGGTCTGGGTACCAAGCTCGCCTGGGCCAGTCCGGAGCAATGATTATGACTCGACGGCCCTCCATTCTGATCTTGCGCAGGACTCTGGGCAAGAGAGCTAGAGGGGGAAACACGTAGGCCAGACGGAACTGGGACCAATCCTGAACCAGCGCGTCCGCCGCCAAGGCCTAAGGATCGTGGGAGCGTGCCACGTAAACCGGGACCTTGTTGTTGTGACGGGATGCCATTAGATCCACTTCCGGAGTGCCCCACTTGCGGCAGATTGACCGGAACACTGCCGGATGCAGGGCCCACTCGCCGCTGTCCACGGTTTGACGGCTGAGATAATCTGCCTCCCAGTTTTCTACGCCTGGGATGTGGACTGCGGATACGGTGGACTTGGAGTCTTACGTCCACTGAAGGATACGTTGAACTTCCAACATTGCTAGGCGGCTGCGAGTCCCGCCCTGGTGATTGATGTAGGCAACTGCTGTCGCGTTGTCTGACTGGACTCGAATGTGCTTGCCCGCCAACAGGTGGTGGAAGGCTACGAGAGCTAGGAGCACAGCTCTGATTTCCAGCACATTGATCGAGAGGGCTGATTCGGACGGAGTCCAAGTGCCCTGTGCTCGGTGGTGGAGAAACACTGCTCCCCAGCCGGATAGACTGGCATCCGTGGTGAGAATCACCCAGGACGGGGCCAGAAAGGAGCGTCCCTGGGACAGAGAGAGGGGCCGAAGCCACCACTGAAGAGAGCTCCTGGTCTGTGGCGACAGAGCCACTAGCCTGTGCAAGGAAGAGGTCCGCTTGTCCCAACAGCGGAGAATGTCCAGCTGCAGGGGACGCAGATGGAACTGGGCAAAGGGAACCGCTTCCATTGACGCCACCATCTGACCCAGCACCTGCATGAGGTGCCTGATGGAATGACGGCGGGGCTTCAACAGAGAGCGTACCGCCAGATGAAGGGACTGCTGTTTGACTAAGGGCAGCTTCACAAGTGCCGGCAGAGTCTCGAATTGCATCCCTAGGTACGTAAGTTTCTGGGTCGGGGTCAGAGTGGACTTGGGCAGATTGACAAGCCACCCGAATTGAACAAGCGTGGCGAGAGTGAGCGAGACACTCCGCTGACAGTCTGCACTGGATGAAGCCTTGACTAGAAGGTCGTCCAGGTAAGGAATCACTGCCAACCCCTGGAGGTGCAGAACCGCAACCACTGCTGCCATGACCTTGGTGAATACACGAGGGGCCATGGCTAACCCGAAGGGGAGAGCCACGAATTGGAAATGTTCCTCTCCGATTGCAAAACATAGCCAACGCTGGTGTGAAACTGCAATTGGCACATGCAGATAGGCATCTCTGATGTCGATGGATGCTAGAAAATCTCCTTGGGTCATTGAGGCAATGACCGATCGCAGAGATTCCATGCGAAAGTGCCGCACCTGAACATGCTTGTTGAGAAGCTTGAGATCCAGGATGGGCCGGAAGGAACCGTCCTTCTTGGGGACTAGGAAGAGGTTTGAGTAGAAACCTCTGAACCGTTCTTGGGCGGGAACCAGTACAATTACTCCGTTGGCCTGCAAGGATGCCACGGCCTGAGAGAAGGCGGCGGCTGAGCAGGGGGGAGTAGACAGAAAAAAATCTGTTTGGCGGGCTGGAAGAAAATTCTATCCTGTAGCCGTGGGAGATGATATCCCGCACCCACTGATCGGAGACGTGTTGGAACCACACGTCGCCAAGTGGGAGAGCCTGCCACCGACCAAGGACGTTGCTGGCGCAGCCAGATAGTCAAGAGGAGGCTGCCTTAGTGGCAGCGGCTCCTCCGCTCTTCTGAGGACGCGGCTTCGTGCGCCAGCTGGGTTTTCGATCCTTGGCTGAGTTAGTGGACGAGGCTGAGGGCTTAGAGGATGACCAGTTAGAGGAACGAAAGGAACGGAACCTCGACTGGTTCCTGCCCTGGACAGGTTTCCTGGTTTTAGTTTGTGGCAAGGAAGTACTCTTCCCGCCAGTAGCTTCCTTAATAATTTCATCCAGTTGTTCACCGAACAGCCGGGACCCAGCAAAGGAGAGCCCAGCAAGGTACTTCTTGGAAGAAGCATCTGCTTTCCACTCTCGAAGCCACAAGATCCTGCGGATCGCGAGGGAATTAGCGGAAGCCACCGCCGTGCGGTGAGAAGCCTCCAGAATGGCAGATATGGCATAGGATGAAAAGGCCAAAGCCTGGGAAGTTAAGGCAACCATTTCGGGCATAGAGTCCCTGGTGAGGGAATGCATATCCTCCAGAGAAGCAGAGACGGCCTTAAGAGCCCACACTGCTGCAAAGGACGGGGAGAACGAGGCCCCTGCCGCCTCATATACAGATTTGGCCAGAAGGTCAACCTGGCGGTCAGTGGGATCCTTAAGTGAGGTGCCATCGGCCACAGATACAACTGTCCGGGCTGAGATTCTAGACACTGGAGGATCTACCTTTGGTGAATGAGCCCACTCCTTGACCACCTCTGGTGGAAAGGGAAAACGGTCATCAGAACTACGCTTTGGGAAGCGTTTGTCAGGACAGGCCCTGGGCTTGGTCACAGTGGCCTGAAAACTGGAGTGGTTAAAAAACATACTCCTTGCTCTCTTAGGTGAGCAAAACTGGTGTTTTTCTACCAGAGAGGCTTGTTCCTCTGACACTGGTGGATTGAGGTCCAGTACGGAATTAATGGACGCAATCAAGTCACTAACATCCGCATCACCTTCAGATAGATCAATGGGGTACATAGAGGTAGCGTCCGAGCCCACAGTAAAGGCATCCTCCTCGCCCTGCAATTCAGCTCGTGAATCAGAGCCGTGGGACGAGGAAGGAGAAGAGTCCCTGCGTCTCCGTTTAGGAGGACGGGGTCTGGGAACAGATGAAAAATCCTCTGTGAGCTCTGCAGAGCGAGTCGGAGCAGCAGAGGCGCCCTGAGAAGGGGGCTGATGCATGGTCAGCAGAGTCCGGGACAGCTGTCCCATGGAGTCGGCAAAGGACTGGGAGATAGCTTTAGAAAACAATGCTACCCAACACGGGGGTTCAGCCACCGGGGCTGGAGCAGCCGGAGGGACCCCTGGGGAGACTCCAGGCTGAGGCACCACCATGTTAGAGCAGGCATCACAATGTGGATATGTGCTCGGTTCAGGCAGTATGAGCTTACATGCAGTGCATATAGAGTAAAGCCTTGCAGCCTTGCTCCTAGTGAGAGACATGCTGCTGAGGTGGAGGTTCTGCAGTAAAGAACACACTCCTTCAGAATCACTCCCAGAGAGTGTACAAGAAAGTCCACAACCAGAGGTTGTGGCTTACCAGACCGTTTTGTGTGCCCTCCGGATTCCACAGCTTGGACCCCCAGACAGATGCAGAGCTGCAGCAGCCAGCGCCGATCAGTGTGTAAACGCTGATAAAATGGCGCCGGAGTGAGGAGGGGGGGCGGGGTTTAGTCCAAGAGCGGGAACCGGAGGGCCAAGGAGAAATACAGGGGAGGGAAACATCTCAGAGAGGAGTGTCCTCCCCTGAGCTGAACGGCCGGTGGGCGGTGCCGCGCTGTCCCCCTGCATGACTGACATGCAGGGGCAGTGAAAACGAAACTAGGCCGCAGCCGAAGCCGGGGCCTAAATTTTCTCATGCGGCCGACGAGCAGGCACCCTCGGCGCGGTTCTCAGGAGAAAACCAGAGAACCGGCTGGAAATCACAGCACAGTGAAATAACACACTCTCCCCACAATAAATGCACAAGGGACCCTTCAATAACGTCTCAATACTTAGCTTATGAGACGCAGGGCCAGGTCCCTGAGAGGTGAGCGCTCCGTCCGGCAGGGTCCTGAAAGGGCTGCGGATGGAGACCGGTCTCCTGCAAAGCAGAGAGAACCGTGATGGCTCCCACTTCAAGCCAGAGCCCGAGGGATGGTGAAGGAGTGCGGCATGTAAGGCTCCAGCCTTGTAAATCAACCTTAACAGCACCGCCGACACAGTGGGGTGAGAAGGGACGTGCCGGGAGTCCAGGCTTGGACCCGCTTTTCTTCCAACTCTTTGAAATCAAAAATCAGATGAGAATGCATGTGTGTGTGACCTCCTGAACACAAAGCATTGAACTGGCTAGATGTGGTCATCCAGGGGGTGTATATGCTCGGAGGGAGGAGCTACACTTTTTAGTGTAGTACTTTGTGTGTCCTCCGGAGGCAGAAGCTATACACCCATGGTCTGGGTCTCCCATAAGGAACGATGAAGAAAAACAAAAATGCAAAAACGGAAAGTGCCCGGGGGCTGAAGGGGTTAATAAAGTTGGTTGAACACAGACCTTTGGAAAAAAAAAAACCTGTGATGTCATTTCCTTCTTCTCCACATTCTCTACATTCTCCATTGTGGAAACAGAGTGATCTTGGCTGTAATAAAAAATGCCACAACCCACAAGACAGATACGTCTACGCAGGGCCCAACGAAGTCGGCTGCTTATTCTACTGTTATTACTTTGTCGTCGTAGACGCCAGGTAATTTTTTGCCCAAAATTGTATAACGTTTCTGTTTTCTTTGTTGTTCTCTATTAACCAATACAATATGTTGTAGGCAATGACCAAAAGGATGTGGGTGCATCCTCTTGTTATGGCACGTGAGGAGAAAGGCCATTTCACCTTACTGTACAGCGATTTAAGGCGGTGAGCAAAACCTAGTCTTTTTATTTTGCTACATATGTATATCTTTATGTAATACCATATTTCTATATCGGTCTCTATAGGTTATTTTCCTTTTTTTGTTGACATATACAATCTGGATCTAAGGCCCTGTGCGCACTTACCGGTTTTTGCAGCGGATTTCCTGCGGTTTTGCTGCATGTTATGTTCATAACATCTCTGCAGTGAATCACCAGCAAAACCTATGGGATAAAAATATGCTGTGCGCACTATGCGGAATTTGACAGCTGCATGTTTTGCTGCGGGATTTCCGCTGCAAAAACAATTGCATGTCACTTCTGTTCCGCACGTCGCTGCGGGATTTCACTTCATTGACTGCAATGTAATCGTGAAATCCCGCAGGGAATAACGCAGGCAGCAAATTCTGTGCGGTTCATTGCGTTATTCACTACCGTATTTCGCGGTTTACCTGAGGTAAGGTACATTGCTGCCCTGCGATTTGCAGGGAAGTGATGTTATGACAGGAAGAGGAAGCGGAGCAGGGAGTAAACACACACACACACACACATCACAGACCCAGGCATAGAACACACACACACATCACAGACCCAGGCATAGAACACACACACACATCATCACAGACCCAGGCATAGAACACACACACATCACACACATCACAGACCCAGGCATAGAACACACACACACATCATCACAGACCCAGGCATAGAACACACACACACACACACATCACAGACCCAGGCATAGAACACACACACATCACACACATCACAGACCCAGGCATAGAACACACACACATCACAGACCCAGGCATACAACACACACACACACACATATCACAGACCCAGGCATACAACACACACACACACACACACACACACATATCACAGACCCAGGCATACAACACACACATCACAAACCCAGGCATACAACACACACACACACACACATCACAGACCCAGGCATAGAACACACACACACACACACATCACAGACCCAGGCATAGAACACACACACACACACATCACAGACCCAGGCATAGAACACACACACACACATCACAGACCCCAGGCATAGAACACACACACACACACACGAACGAACACACACACACACACATCACAGACCCAGGCATAGAACACACACACACACACATCACAGACCCAGGCATAGAACACACACACATCACAGACCCAGGCATAGAACACACACACACACACACACACACACACACACACACATCACAGACCCAGGCATAGAACACACACACACATCACAGACCCAGGCATAGAACACACACACACACACATCACAGACCCAGGCATAGAACACACACACATCACACACACACACACATACATCACAGACCCAGGCATAGAACACACACACACACATCACAGACCCAGGCATAGAACACACACACACACACACACACACACACACACACACATCACAGACCCAGGCATAGAACACACATCACAGACCCAGGCATACAACACACACACACATCACAGACCCAGGCATAGAACACACACATCACAGACCCAGGCATAGAACACACACACACACACATCACAGACCCAGGCATAGAACACACACACATCACAGACCCAGGCATAGAACACACACACATCACAGACCCAGGCATAGAACACACACACACACACACATCACAGACCCAGGCATAGAACACACACACACACATCACAGACCCAGGCATAGAACACACACACACACATCACAGACCCAGGCATAGAACACACACACATACATCACAGACCCGGGCATAGAACACACACACACACACACACACATCACAGACCCAGGCATAGAACACACACACACACACACACACACACACACACATCACAGACCCAGGCATAGAACACACACACACACACACATCACAGACCCAGGCATAGAGCACACACACACACACATCACAGACCCAGGCATAGAACACACACACACACATCACAGACCCAGGCATAGAACACACACACACACACACATCACAGACCCAGGCATAGAACACACACACACACACACATCACAGACCCAGGCATAGAACACACACACACATCACAGACCCAGGCATAGAACACACACACA
Organism: Anomaloglossus baeobatrachus; assembly: GCF_048569485.1. Taxonomy (NCBI): domain Eukaryota; kingdom Metazoa; phylum Chordata; class Amphibia; order Anura; family Aromobatidae; genus Anomaloglossus; species Anomaloglossus baeobatrachus. Next base: position 249,498,466 of record NC_134359.1, read on the forward strand.
CACACACATCACAGACCCAGGCATAGAACACACACACACACACACACACACACACACATCACAGACCCAGGCATAGAACACACACACACACACATCACAGACCCAGGCATACAACACACACACATCACAGACCCAGGCATAGAACACACACACATCACAGATCCAGGCATAGAACACACACACACACACACACACACACACACATCACAGACCCAGGCATAGAACACACACACACACACACACACATCACAGACCCAGGCATACAACACACACACACATCACAGACCCAGGCATAGAACGAACACACACACACATCACAGACCCAGGCATAGAACACACACACATCACAGACCCAGGCATAGAACACACACATCACAGACCCAGGCATAGAACACACACACACACACACACACACACACACACATCACAGACCCAGGCATAGAACACACACACACACATCACAGACCCAGGCATAGAACACACACACACACACACACATCACAGACCCAAGCATAGAACACACACATCACAGACCCACGCATAGAACACACACGAACACACACACAGACAGACATATAGAATACACATACAAATCAAATGGACAAATTTAATAATAAAAAAAAATGTGGGCTCCGCCTTTTTTTACCGTCCAGCCAGGTAAACACACAGCGGCGGCCCGGTATTCTCAGGCTGGGGAGGGCGGGGGGCAGGGTTAATGCCCCCCCTCCTCCTGCAGCCAAGAATATCAGCCGCCCCGGGACTTTCGCATCCATTATGCAGCAGTACCGGAGTGTCCCCAGCTCTTCCTGTTGCCGTGATGCAGTGGCAATCAGGGTAATATAAGTAGTTAATGGCGGCGCATCGCCGCCACCAAGTCCAGGCTTGATCATGGCAGCGTCTATGTGACAGCTGAAATGATCAACCCATAAGTAAAGTG
>NC_134359.1:249506902-249554278 GCF_048569485.1 Anomaloglossus baeobatrachus
AGAGAGAGACAGACCTGCAAAGAGAGAGAGAGACAGACCTGGAAAGAGAGAGAGAGACAGACCTGGAAAGAGAGAGACAGACAGACCTGGAAAGAGAGAGACAGACAGACCTGGAAAGAGAGAGACAGACAGACCTGGAAAGAGAGAGACAGACCTGGAAAGAGAGAGAGAGACAGACCTGGAAAGAGAGAGAGAGAGACAGACAGATACAGGGATAGAGACAGATAGACTGATACAAAGACAGACAGAGAGATAGAAGCAGACAGAGACAGACAGAGACAGACAAGGAAAGTGACAGACAGAGACAGACAGACAGACAGCGGCACACAGACAGAGACTGGGAGAGAGACCTAGAGACTGTTACTATCCCAGGCAATGCCCGGGTACTACAGCTAGTCCTTTATATTTGTCTCTTTGTGGGAGGAAATTACACAATAAGAACGCTCACAAGTGAGATCGTGCCACCCATATTCACTGCAAAGCCCAACATTTTTTAAGGGTTTTTACCAAGATTATGTTATGTACTATCCAGGATAGGGGATAAGGTATTGATTGTGGAGGCTGAATATGTCCCATAGACAATGACTGAAGTGGCCTCTTTGAAATTTATGAATAAATTGACAATTGGGTTTTTCCATTCCTTTTTGGAAGAAGGCTTAAATATAAGACCTACCCCGAAAATAAGCCCTAGTCACGGTTCAATAATGAAGTGTCCATGCAGCTAAAAAAGTTAAAGATACTGCGGGATACTTCATCATAGAAAGCAGACACCCCTAAAAGAGGAAACAGAAGAGAGAAGACCTTGCAATCATAGTCACCAGACACAGCATGGGAGGACCTGTGGTGGAACGAGCATGCACACACACATCCGGTGATACCATAGTGCTCTGGGGACCTTGGACAAAGTGGAACGCGAGGACCTACAGTGGAATGCATGGAGGACCTGTGGTGGAACGAGCATGCGCACACACACATCCGGTGAAACCATAGTGCTCTGGGGACCTTGGATAAAGTGGAACGCGAGGACCTACAGTGGAATGCATGGAGGACCTGTGGTGGAACGAGCATGCACACACACATCCGGTGAAACCATAGTGCTCTGGGGACCTTGGACAAAGTGGAACGCGAGGACCTACAGTGGAATGCATGGAGGACCTGTGGTGGAACGAGCATGCACACACACATCCGGTGAAACCGTAGTCCCCTGGGGACCTTGGACAAAGTGGAACGCGAGGACCTACAGTGGAATGCATGGAGGACCTGTGGTGGAACGAGCATGCACACACACATCCGGTGAAACCATAGTCCCCTGGGGACCTTGGACAAAGTGGAACGCATAGACCTACGGTGGAATGCATGGAGGACCTGTGGTGGAATGAGCACACGCGCACACACACAATGAAACCATAGTGTTTTGGGGACCTGGGTCGCAATGGAAAACGAGGCCCTGTGGTGGAACGTACGGAGGACCTGCAGTGGTACACATCAATGTGTTGCACCGCAGGTCCTCCATGCATTCCGCCAAAAGTCCTCGTTCTCCACTGCACTGTGTCCCAGGTCCCCCTGCCGGCTGGAAGCAGTACATTTATACTGGGAGGCGGGGGTGGGGGAATTCTGTCTTTTAAGGAGGGTAAACTTACCCCCAACCGATAAGCCCTGTGTCTTATTTTCGGGGAGACCCTGTAATAACTAAACGTCAATTTCTACATTTATCTTGAGTTCTAAAACCAAAAATTATCCAGAGAGTGCAATCACTTACTAAAACTAAACACCAGGCTACAGATACTATATAAACGAGCAATGCAACGCCATTCACTTCTAAGTCAGAAGCAAGAGACGGTAATGACGTTACAATCCCACATGCCTGCTGAGATGCAAGTGGGATAATCAGGTACCACACACAAGTCCTATTCTAATGACCAGGACGTGAGGACAGCACCCGCCGATCATAGACACGTCTCAGGTGTGGGGGCTGTAATGCTATGGGCTTCTCACATGGAAGTGCTCAATGCCAGAAAATAACACACCATCTAAACCATGTCTATTCCACCCCATCTATGTCATGTACTTGCATTTTTATTGCTTATGTTAGTAGCCGAGCCACTGCCTTTATGTCTGAGACCTGCCAAATCTGCAGTAACTTTCCCGGATGCGGCTCTCCCAGCGTGTATTACTCTACTTACGTGTCTGAATAATCTCCTGAGAGAACGGAAGTGTGAATAATACTGGTAGAAATGATGCTGAGCAAGATCCTGAAGCACGACCACCAAGACTCCTCGAAGACGCTTCTGATGATGGACGGTGCACCAGCTACAGAGGACACACAGAAAATGGCATCAGAGAGAGTCAAGAGCCGATGTATTCCCGGCATGTGGCTCCTCATCCTCTAGTTACTGATTGATGGATTCTTGTATACGGTCAATCACCAGCAGGGTGAGGGACGGCTGCACATCGCTCCGGTCTGGCCACAAATGTTGAAACTGACACAAATTTTACTTTTTGTAAGATTTGCTGCTTCAGTTTTTAGTCAAAATTTGCACCAACTGTTATGAGGAAAGATCAGATGAATTGCAAAAAAACTGCAAATTTTTCCTTTGCTTTTGCTGTTTAACATGTGGTTTCAATAACTCGGACTCTTTTGGACGCGATGATGCAAAGTATATTTATTTTTTTCAATTTATTTTTAATTAATAAGGATGGGGGTGATTCAAATTGTTTTAATGTTTCTGGTTTCTTTTTTCAAAACAGCCTAGCTTGCTGCAAGGCATTGTGAAAATCTCAGGTAGCCTAAAGGGGGCTTTACACGCAGCGATATCGCTAGTAAAAGCACCCGCCCCGTCGGTTGTGCGTCACGGGCAAATCGCTGCCCGTGGTGCACAATATTGTTAGGAGCAGTCACACGGACTTGCCAACGATGTGTTACGTCACCGCCGGAGTCTGCTCCAGCGACTTCTGCTCCGATCGCCAGGCGACGCCGTGTTCCTGCCGTAGATGGTGCTGGTGATGGGAGAGAAGTCGATGCCAGCAGCACCAGTGGGCGCAGGCTCCGATCATCCACTGGGCTGGGTTAGCTTGGGATCTGCAGTACCGCTGGCTGACTGTGGGTGGCATGTGTCTTCCAGCTGAAGTTGCCAGCGTTCAGCTACAGCCAATGGGAGGACACCACACCCTTCTTATTTCCCCTCCTGTCACATGATTACTGCCAGATATAGTTCTGATTTTCCTGGCTCCTGTTACATCCTATTCTGTTGGTGATTCCTGTGGTGATTCCTGCGTGTTTTGACTACTCTTCTGCCTACTGTTTTTGTACCTTGCTGCCCGACCCAGATCTGACCTCTGCTACGTTTGCTGACTACGTAACTGCCTGCCGATTCTGTCCCTGTTCCGCTATTCCTGGTTTGACCCTGCCTGACTACTACTCTCATTGGACTGCAGCTTTCCACAGGTAGTGATCTCCAGTTCCCTGTGTAATTCCAAATCCCTGTATAGGGGTTAAAGGGTTTCAGGGTTCTGGGGGTCCTACTTGGTGAGTGGCTTCCCTCTAGCCTCCCCGTTACAGCCCATCTGAGTCTGTGGATCCAGTCAGGCGTTACACGATGGCTGATTTGGTGAGTATTTTCCATCGTTAATGGCCGCTCGTTGGTGTCACACGCAACGACGTCTCTAACGATGCCGGATGTGCGTCACGGAATCCGTGACCCCGGCGATATATCGTTAGATCCATTGTTGCATGTAACAGGGCCTTAAGACTGAGCTTTAGAGAAAAACCAAGATGACAGCAATGAGGGGGGTCTTCAGCAGACCTTTAGATGTCATAGTAACCAATTGGTCCCCTGTGATCACGTCATGGGGAGCTAATGGCAGCCAATTTGTGCAGGCACCGTCGAGGGGTGGATCACTACTTAGCTTCACTAGCCACATCGATATAACGTTCATGGACGTGTTATTCACATCCTGTGAAAAGGTTTTCACGTAGATGAGGCTCAGCAGCTGAACTCCCTCCGCACACGGCAGATCCTGGCTATATTAAATAGCCGGCATCTGTCTCCCAAAGCTTTACTAGCTACATCAATATAACATTCAGAAACAAGTCTCTCAAATACCTTGTGTTGCCAATACTGCCTCTGATCGGAGTTATTACGGTCCGCTCATCCCCATCGCATGACCCCCGGGCTCTGTGACCTCTGAAATCCGGTGATGTCATGTTAACTTACAGTTGACCTGACACCACCGAGGCCATCCCCAGTCTCTGCGAGTAACTGGGCTGTGGGCGGCGTTTCACCATCTTGTCACAGCCCAGCATCGCTCTTGCAGCGAACATGCATGCTGGGCCGTGATGAGTGGTGAAACGCTGCCCACAGCCCAGTTACTCGGAGACTGGGGCCGGCCACGGTGGTGTCAGGTCAACTGTAAGTGGACATGACATCACCGGATTTCAGAGGTCATGGAGCCCCGGGGGTCATGCGATGGGATGAGTGGAACACAATAGCACAGCTCACAGGCACAATTGACTACACAAGGTGTTTGAGAGAAGCCTTGTTTCTGAATGTTATATCAATATGGCTAGTAAGGCTAAGTAGTGAACCACCCCTTTAAAAACTGGGCGTGGTTGTTGGAGATAGATGCCAGCTATTTAATACAGCCAGGATCTGCCGCATGTGGAGAGAGTTCAGCTGCTGACCTCATCTACATGAGGACTTTTTCACAGGACGTGAATAACATGTCCATTTGCGGGAATAGGTTAAAGATGACTTGCCATCACATACATGTCTGTTTTAGTATATACTTGTATTTATAAATACATGGATAACTTGGTGTTACCATTCTCTGTATTAAAAGAGTGAGTCCCTACAGTCTGACATTGTCAGTATGGATTGGGGGGGACCAGCCACAACTGATAACATCCAGATGGTAATTTATTGATAAATGTCGATGAGGAATAACAGAGGAACGGTACAACACAAACGATGCTCCAAACATTTATTTACCAACGGTTACAAGTATGCAGTAAAACCGACAAACTCAGGAGAGGGCACGGGTAATAAAACCCGAAAACCAAAACATCAAAGATGAACGCACCTTGCCTGTGTGGCACCGCCCCGCTTTCCGATAGCCGCGTACTTCAGGAGCTGGTGCAGCTGCTGGGGCTGAATTTCACAGTTATCAGAAAATAACGCGGGTGATAATCTGGGAGATTTCTGTCGAGAAACACAATAATACAGTAAATCACTAAAGTAAGTACACCCCTCACATTTATATCTTTTCATGGGACAACACTGAGGATCTGACCCTGTGATACAATGTACAGTGTCGGTGTGCAACAAAAGTGAGTACACCCCTCACATTTTTGTGAATATTTTATTATTATATCTTTTCATGGGACAACACTGAAGATAGTACTCTTATAATACAATATATAGGCAGTGTGCAGCTTGTATAACTGTAAATTTGATGCCCTCTAAATAACTCATCACACAGCCATTAATGTCTAAACCGGTGGCAACAAAAGTGAGTACACCCCTAAGCGAAAATGCCCAAATTGCTCCCAATTAGCCATATTTCCTCCCCGGTGTCATGTGACTCATTAGTGTTAAGGTCTCAGGTGTGGTAAAGTCACCTTGCTCCTCTGCGGGTGTACTCTATTGACCGCTTCTTGGCCCCCGTTATTCTCGTCCTTTCTTCTCTTAGAGCCGGGCTCGTCCTCTTCTCCATTCCTGTGCGGTCTTTTACGCTGCCTCGTCGATTTAATTTCACTCATTTCTTCCTACAGAGATGGAAAAACTGAACAATACAAAAAAAATGCATTATTGTATCATTAGCTGCATGAATATACAAGTCTGGGAACATGAGGAGCAATGTGTCAGATTTGTCCATATGGTCAGACATGTTATTTTCTGATGCCACCTCATAGCGGCCATACAGGTGCACTTGTATGTAAGATGGGAAACCTATGGTCTAATGCTGACAGGCGCTCAATGATATTAAAGGGAATCTTTCATCAGGTTTTTGCCACCTAATCTGAGAGCAGCATAATATAGAGACAGAGACCCTGATATGTGTCACTTACTAAGCTATTTGCTGTCATTTTGATAAAATCAATGTTTTCTCTGCTGCAGATCCAGCAGTTATACAGAGCGCATGAATATACTGGACTATCTGCAGCACGCCAAGTAGTCCTGTAATAATAATGCTGATTAATCAGTGATTTTATCACAACTGCACCAAGCAGCTCAGTAAGTGACATCACTGGAATCAAGATCCCTGCCCCTACACTATGCTGCTTTCAGATTAGGTGACAAAAACCTGGTGACAGATTCCCTTTAAGACAATCTGACATATGTCCTTATGGGCAGATACTTGGCAAATGAGATTTAATGTTGATAAATGTAAAGTAATGCACCTAGGACGGAGTAATCCTATAACTGCGTATACATTAAATGGAAGTAAACTCGGGACTACAGAACAGGAGAAGGACTTGGGTATTCTCATTACAAATAAGCTGAGCAGCAGCACTCAATGTCAGGCAGCAGCTGCTAAAGCAAACAAGATTTTAGGGTGTATAAAAAGAGAGATTAGATCTTGTGATCCCAACGTATTGTTACCCCTCTATAAATCACTTGTAAGGCCACATCTGGAATATGGAATCCAGTTTTGGGCTCCACATTTTAAATAGGACATTCAGAAGTTAGAGTCAGTTCAAAGGCGACAACTAGACTATTACAAGGAATGGAAGGCCTCCCGTATGATGACAGGTTGGAAAAGTTAGATATGTTTAGCTTAGAAAAAAGACGTCTCAGAGGAGATCTCATTTATATGTATAAATACATGTGTGGTCAATATAAAGGACTGGCACATGACTTATTCCTTCCAAAGACAGTACTAAGGACCAGGGGGCACTCACTGCGAGTGGAAGAAAAGCGATTCCGGCAGCTAAATAGGAAAGGGTTCTTTACAGTTAGAGCGGTCAGACTGTGGAATGCCGACCACAAGAGGTAGTAATGGCAGACACTATAACAGCTTTTAAAAATGGCTGGATGATTTCCTCAGTACACAAAAATTGTTGGTTATAAATGACTTAGTGACTAAATGTAGAACTAGTGGAAGAAGGGTGAACTAGATGGACCGAGGGCTTTTTTCCAACCTTAGTAACTATGTAACTATATTTCCAGCAAACTACTGTACAGGCTGGATATGTGACAACACTGAATCCTGATCTTTGTGCTTTGTCAGCCCATCAGGACTCCTGAGTGCAGCAAGTTAGAACAGCAGGTACCAAAAGAAGAGGCACCAAGAAAAGGAAGAGCACCGGTCACAGTTCACACAGCTGTCCCTGCGTTATTATCTCCACTCTCATCACGGTAGAGGCTAGATCGGAGTTGATTTTTGGAGGGGGAGGAGTGATTTCATGAAATCATGATGTCACCGGAAGGGGCAGGGCCTCCTCAGTGCCGTGCAGATCTGTGGGCGGGAAGCAGCAGTGCCCGGGCTCCTCTGCGCAGAGCGGACGGATCCTGACCCTGAGGGCTGCTTCTCACTTGCGAGTTTCTCGCAGTAGAGCAATGCGAGAAAAACTCGCATTGGAATCGGACATGTTAGTGAATGATTCAGCTCACATTTGCGATTTTTTTCTCAGTCCAAATCGGACTGAGAAAAAAAAGAAAAAAAAAAAAAATCGCAGCATGCTGCTTTTTTGCAAGTTTCTACTGCGAGTCTCTTCAATGCAAGTCTATGGGAGCGTGTAAAAAAAAAAAAAAAAAAAAAAAAAAAAAAAAAAAAAAAAAATCGGATGTCACGGGACGGCACTCACACCATCCTAGTGACATCCGATTTTCTAAATACATTTCTCGCATGTTTCCTAAAACACTGGAAACGAGTGATGTCTCACAATGTCTGTCAATCACTATTCTCTGTCAGTCGGTCTCTCCCTCTCGGTCTCTATTCTCTCTCTGTCGGTCCGTCACTATCTCTGTCCCTCTCTCACAGTCTGTCGGTCATTTTCCCCTCCTCTCTCATGCTCACCGTTCCCCGGCGCGGCGCTGCATGGCATTCACACTGCTGTGGCGGCTTTTACTATTTTGAAAAAGCCGGCCGCTCATTAAACAATCTTGTATTCCCTGCTTTACCCGCCCATAGGCGCCTATGATTGGTTGCAGTGAGACACGCCCCCACGCTGAGTGACAGGTATCTCACTGCACCCAATCAAAGCAGCCGGTGGGCGTGTCTATACTGTGCAGTGAAATAATTAAAGAAAACGGCGTGCGGTCCCCCCCCAATTTCAATACCAGCCAGATAAAGCCATACGGCTGAAGGCTGGTATTCTCAGGATGGGGAGCTCCACGTTATGGGGAGCCCCCCAGCCTAACAATATCAGTCAGCAGCCGCCCAGAATTGCCGCGTACATTAGATACGACAGTTCTGGGACTGTACCCGGCTCTTCCCGATTTGCCCTGGTGCGTTGGCAAATCGGGGTAATAAAGGAGTTATTGGCAGCCCATAGCTGCCAATAAATCCTAAATTAATCATGTCAGGCGTCTCCCTGAGATACCTTCCATGATTAATCTTTAAGTTACAGTAAATAAACACACACACCTGAAAAAATCATTTATTAGAAATAAAAAACACAAACAAATTCCCTGGTTCAACAATTTAATCAGCCCCAAAAAGCCCTCCATGTCCGGCGTAATCCAGGATGGTCCAGCGTCGCTTCCAGCTCTGCTGCATGAAGGTGGCAGGAGCTGCAGAAGACACCGCCGCTCCTGTCACCTCCACGCAGCAACTGAGGTGAGAAGCGCGATCAGCTGAGCTCAGACATTATGAGCCTCAGTGCAGCAACTCTGATCTAGTCACCTCTGTAGTGAGAAAACTAGAATGGAGTTGCTGTTCAGAGGGTTTTACTTAGGCCAGAGCCACACTAGCATAAGGCATCAGATGCGATATACTAATGGCACTTGGATCAGGTTCTGCTGTGAGTGTCGAGTGTCATTATACAGTGATCCGATCCAGTGATTGGATCACAGGTGAAGGGGAGAGGGAGGGATTAATCTCCCCATCTTCTCCATTACTTATCTCTGCGTGTATCCAGATGTCATCCAAGCGCAGTGCGATGTTTCACACGCACCCATAGACTTGTATGAGTGCAAGTGAGTCCAGAGTCCCTGCAATCGCAACATGCTGCCATTTTTTCCTTAGTCCGATTGGGACTGAAGAAAAGATCGCAGATCTGAGCTGCATCATTGTCTAACATGAAGCCGAGTGCAATGCGAGATTTTCTCGAGTCATACGCCAGTGTGACTCTGGCCTTATAGACAGTACAGTGCCCAAAAATCATGAACCTCAGTGCAACAACTGTGATCTAGTCATCTCTGTACTGAGCAGTGGTGTAACTAGAGTTTGATGGGCCCCAGTGCAAAGTTTGGATCTGGGCCCCCCCCCCCAACACAGACACACGGGGTACGGGATAATGACACCGACACTCGGGGTATGGGATAATGACGCTAACACCCGGGGTATGGGAAAATGACACCGACACTTGGGGTATGGGCAATGTTGTTAACACTTGGCTCTTTCCCTCAGCACCCAGGTTTCCTATGATCTGAAATCCCTCTTTCTATCATCATCCAGCTTTACTTTGTTCTGATATCCATCTTGTCCTCAGCACCCAGCTTCCCTATGCTCTGCTATACATCTTTCCCTCAGCAACCAGCTCTCCCATATCATAGCATCGGAAAGCTGGGTGCTTTGGGAAAGAGCCTCTTTCCATCAGTACAAAACTTTCCCATCCCAAGCTTATGTCTTTGTCCCCCCTCGCATATATAGTTCTCCAAATACTATATTGGCCCCCACATAGCCTTCCATATAGTATATTGGGTCCCACGTAACCCTTTTTATTAGAATGCGCCCCATAGTCCTCCTTGTATTATAATGCATTTCCCATAGTCCTCCATGTATAAGGTAGCTCTTATAGCTCTCCAACTATTATACTACAACTCCCATAGTCCTCCATGTATTCTAATTCACTCCATAGTCCTCCATATATTATACTGCACCCCATAGTCCTCCATATATTATACTGCACAACATAGTCCTCCATATACTGTAATGCACCCCCATAGTCCTCCATGTTTTATAATGCACCCCCATAGTCCATGGATAAAGTAGCCCTCATAGGCCTTCATATATTAGGCCTTGTGCGCACTAGGCGTTTTTGCCGCGTTTTTAGCGGCGTTTTTGTGCTGAAAACGCAGTGACATTGCTTCCCCAGCAATGTCTATGGGTTTTCATAAGTGCTGTCCGCACACAGCGTTTTTTTGTAGCTGCGTTTTTGTGACCACAAAAATGCAGCATGTCAATTATTTCTGCATTTTTCACCCATTGAGTTCAATGAATGTTCAACAACGCAATGAAAAACGCATATAGCTGCGTTTCTATGACTAAAAACGCAGCTATAAACGTAAGGGGTGGGCACTACAGTGACGTGTACAGGAAGAGGATTCCTTCTGTTGGTAAACACAGAAGCATGAATCCTCCCGGTACCGTCACCGCTGCGTCCACCTCCCGCCCGGTGCCATGTCAGATCCATGCGGCGCCATGTCTGGGCGGGAGGTGGAGGCAGCGGCGAAAACCAAAGTGAACAGTAGAAAAAAAAAAATGTCATAGATACTCACCTGTCTGCAGGGTCCCGGTGCCATGCCCGCTCCCAGCTCCTGTCCCGGTACCGCCGCTCTGGCTGTGTGCAGTCTCCCCGGGGCAGGACCTTGCTTGCAGGACCTGGCGGTGGATCACCTGATGCAGTCACCTGACGCATCAGCTGATCGTAGTCTCGCCGGCTTTTTCGCGCCCGGCCGGCTATCAGCTGATCCTGCCGTCAGGGGACTTCATCAGCTGATTACCGGCAGCTCCTGCAGCGATCGGACAGGATCAGACTCCTGTCCAATCGATCGCTGCAGGAGCTGCCGGTAATCAGCACAGCACAAAAGTGAGTATTTTTTTTTTCTACCGATGCATCTGCTGATTGTATAATCGGCTTTTATACAATCAGCTGATGTGTGATGTGATTCAGGCACTTGATCCTGACACATCATCTGATCGCTTTGCCTTCCAGCAAACCGATCAGATGATATTGGATCCGGATTGGACGGCGCAGGACCCTAACCCAGGATTACTGCGGAGGGGGGTTCTTTATTTCAATAAAGATGGAGTCACTAATTGTGTTGTGTTTTATTTCTAATAAAAATATTTTTCTGTGTGTTGTTCTTGGTTTTGTTTTTTTTTTTTTATCATTACTAGAAATTCATGGTGGCCATGTCTAATATTGGCGTGACACCATGAATTTCGGGCTTAGGGCCAGCTGATAATATACAGCTAGCCCTAACTCCATTATTACCTAGCTAGCCACCCGGCATCAGGGCAGCTGGAAGAGTTGGATACAGCGCCAGAAGATGGCGCTTCTATGAAAGCGCCATTTTCTGGGGTGGCTGCGGACTGCAATTCGCAGTGGGGGTGCCCAGAAAGCTTTGGCACCCTGCACTGTGGATTCCAATCCCCAGCTGCCTAGTTGTACCCGGCTGGACTCAAAAATTAGGCGAAGCCCACGTCATTTTTTTTTTTTTAATTATTTCATGAAATTCATGAAATAATTAAAAAAAAAAGGGCTTCTCTATATTTTTGGTTCCCAGCCGGGGGGTTGGGGGCAGCCCGTACCTGCCTGCTGTACCCGGCTAGCATACAAAAATATGGCGAAGCCCATGTCATTTTTTTTTTCTTTTTGGGCAAAAAACTGCATACAGTCCTGGATGGAGGAAGCTGAGCCTTGTAGTTCTGCAGCTGCTGTCTGCTCTCCTGCATACACTAGTTCTGCAGCTGTCTGCTCTCCTGCATACAATGAACATTTTGAAGAAGGAAATGACATCAGACCTTTTTTTTTTTTTTTCATCAACAATCTTTAAATGGCATTGTGCACTGATTAAAAACGCAGTGAGCATAATCGCAGCAAAAAACGCACCAAATCGCGGCAAAAGCGCATGCGTTTTTGCCGCATTTTTTTAGCCGCGGGTGCGTTTTTTGAGACAAAAACGCACATAAAAACGCAGCGTGAAAAAAACGCCTAGTGCGCACATACCCTTATAATGCAGCCCCCATAGTCCTGCATGTATTATAATGCACCCCACAGCTCACCATGTATTATAATGCAGACCTCATAGGCCTCCATGTATAATAATGCAGCCCCCCTAATCCTCCATATATTATAATAGTAGCTGTCATATACCGTCCCCCAGGCCCACCCAGTTCCTTGACCACTTTTCAGCCTGGCTGCCGCACTTCATGTCCTCAGAATTACCAACCCTCATCCTAGGAGACTTTAACATACTCATGAATAGCCCCTCCTCCCCATCAGCATCCCAGCTTCTATCTCTCACCACCTCCCTTGGCCTCTCACAGCTCTCATCTTCTGAGACACATGAAGATGGTAACACTCTTGACCTGGTCTTTATCCGCCTCTGCTCAATCTCTGACTTTGACAACTCACCTCTTCCCCTCTCTGACCACAACATCCTCTCCTTCAAGCTCACAAACCCTCGTCCACCCCAGTACACTCCCACCTATCACACATTCAGAAACCTATAGGCCATTGACTTTCATACCCTTACAGACTCTTTACACTCATCACTGTCCCCTATCTCCTCACTTTCCCGTCCTGATCTGGCTGTAAACCATTACAATGACACACTCAGAAATACCCTAGACCAAGTAGCACCCCTCACCCTCAGAACCTCCAAACACAGCGTAAAACAGCCTTGGCTCACTTCCCAAACTCGATTTCTCCAGCGATGCTCTAGGAGTGCCAAACGCATATGGAGGAAAACCCGCACACCAGAAAACTTCATCCACTACAAGTTCATCTTAAGGACCTACAACTCTTCCCTTCACCTCGCCAAACAGACCTACTTCACCACCCTTATTTCCTCACTATCCAACAATCCAAAAAAGCTCTTTGACACCTTTCACTCCCTCCTCAGTCCCAAAGTACAGACCCCCATCACAGACCTTCATGCTGATGACCTGGCCTCATATTTCACAGATAAAATAGAAAACATCCGCCAGGAGATCAGCTCCCAGCCACCAAGCGTTGTGAATCCCATCCCTCCATATATCCCATCAAGCTCACTTTCCACATTTGACCCAGTCACAGAGGAGGAAGTCTCCAGGCTCCTCTCTTCTTCTCATCCTACCACTTGCCCTACTGATCCCTTTCCCTTACACCTACTCCAGTCCCTCTCTCCGGTTGTCACCACTCACCTAACTAAAATCTTCAATCTCTCTCTCTCTTCGGGTATCTTCCCCTCCTCCCTCAAACACTATTATTACTCCATTATTAAAAAAAAACCTTCCCTTGACCCGTCCTGCACAAGCAACTACAGACCAGTCTACAATCTCCCCTTCATCTTCAAACTCTTGGAGTGCCTGGTCTACTCTCGCCTCACCCGCTACCTGTCCTCTCACTCTCCTCTAGATCCTTTACAGTCTGGCTTCCGCCCTTTACACTAAACAGAAACTGCCCTTGTCAAAGTGACCAATGACCTATTGACAGCAAAACGTAATGGTGACCACTCTCTGCTTATCCTTCTTGACCTCTCTGCCGCCTTCGACACTGTTAACCACCATCTCCTTCTCTCTATGCTCCATTCTATCTGCCTAAAGGACACTGTGCTCTCGTGGCTCTCTTCCTATCTATCTGGCCGTATATTACACTGCACACCATACTTTTCCATATATTATAATGCACCCCCATAGTCCTATATGTATTATAATGCAGTCCCCATAATTCTGCACACAGTGTATGAAGGACTATTAGGCAAGTTGTATTTCAAAGGTTTTTTTTATTATTGATCAACAACTATGTTCTCAATCAACCAAAAACACTCATAAATATCAAAGCTTAATATTTTTGGAAGTTGGAGTGGGGTTTTTTAGATTTGGCTATCTTAGGAGGATATCTGTTTTGCAGGTAACCATTACTGTGCAGAATTATTAGGCAACTTAATAAAAAACAAATATATTCCCATCTCACTTGTTTATTTTCACCAGGTAAACCAATATAACTGCACAAAATTTAGAAAAACATTTCTGACATGCAAAAACAAAACCCAAAAAATTAGTGACCAATATAGCCCACTTTCTTTATGATGACACTTAACAGCCGACTATCCATAGATTCTGTCATTGCTTGATCTGTTTACACTCAACATTGCGTGCAGCAGCCACCACAGCCTCCCAGACACTGCTCCCAGAGGTGTACTGTTTTCCCTCCCTGTAGATCTCACATTTTATGAGGGACCACAGATTCTCTATGGGGTTCAGATCAGGTGAACAAGGGGGCCATGTCATTATTTTTTCATCTTTTAGACCTTTACTGGCCAGCCACGCTGTGGAGTAGTTGGATGCATGTGATGGAGCATTGTCCTGCATGAAAATCATGTTTTTCTTGAACGATACTGATTCCTTCCTGTACCACTGCTTGAAGACGTTGTCTTCCAGAAACTGGCAGTAGGTCTGGGAGTTGAGCTTCACTCCATCCTCAACCCGAAAAGGTCCCGTAAGTTGATCTTTGATGATCCCAGGCCATACCAGTCCCCACCTCCACCTTGCTGGCGTCTGAGTCGGAGTGGAGCTCTCTGCCCTTTACTGATCCAGCCTGTGGCCCATCCATCTGGCCCATCAAGAGTCACTCATTTCATTAGTCCATAAAAACCTTTGAAAAGTCAGTCTTAAGATATTTCTTGGCCCAGTCTTGATGTTTTATCTTATGTTTCTTGTTCAGAGGTGGTGGTTTTACAGCCTTCTTTACCTTGGCCATGTCCCTGAGTATGGCACACCTTGTGCTTTTTGATACTCCAGTAATGTTGCAGCTCTGAAATACGGCCAAACTGGTGGCAAATGGCATCTTGGCAGCTTCACGCTTGATTTTCCTCAATTCATGGGCAGTTATTTTGCGCCTTTTTTGCCCAGAACGCTTCTTGCGACCCTGTTGGCTATTTGACATGAAACGCTTGATTGTTCGGTGATCATGCTTCAAAAGTTTGGCAATTTCAAGACTGCTGCATCTCTCTGCAAGACATCTCACAATTTTAGACTTTTCAGAGCCCGTCAAATCTCTCTTCTGACCCATTTTGTCAAAGGAAAGGAAGTTGCCTAATAATTAAGCACACCTTAAATAGGGAGTTGATGTCATTACACCGCACCCCTCCTCATTACAGAGATGCACATCACCTGATTTACTTAATTGGTAGTTGGCTCTCAAGCCTATACAGCTTGGAGTAGGACCACATGTAGAAAAAGTATCAGGTGATCAAAATACTCATTTGCCTAATAAATCTGCACACAGTGTATTGTATTATTCACCCCATAGTCCTTAATGTATTCTAATGCAGCCATATTGTCCATGTATAAGGTAACGCCATTACTCCTCATATAATGCAGCCCCCATAATCCTATATGTATTATAACGCATCCCCATAGTGCTTCATATTGTATTATGCAGCCCCATAGTTCTCTATGTATAATGCACCCTCACATTCCATGTATAAGGTGTCCTTCATATTGTATTATGCAGCCCTATAATCCTCCATATATGATGCACCCCTAAAGTCCAGGTATAAGGTAACCCCATTAGTCCTCCATATAATGCAACCCCCAAAGTCCTATATGTATTAAAATGCACCCCATAGTCCTTCATATTGGATTATGCAGCTCCACAGTCCTCCATGTATAATGCACCCCTATATTCCATGAAAAAGGGATCCTTCATATAGTATTATGCACCCCTTATATTCCTGCATATAGTATTATGCACCCCTTATATTCCTCCATATAGTAGTATGTGTGGAGACACGGGGCTCAGTGGGTGCTCTCGTCCACTAAAACCTGCCGCCTTTAGAAAGACAGCGTGGCTCAGGGCTCATCCCAACTGAACGCCGGCCTCCTTAACCGTGGGCGTAACACTACTCAGACAACACAGGGTGAGGGAACCACAATAATTAGACTTTATTGGATCCCCAAACAATTAACAGCACATAACACATAACCAGCAAAACACACAAATGTAACAGGCAACAGAGTCTCAGCCTTCCGCTGGCTCACCAGGGATTTAGAATGTCCATGCCTCAGAGGTTCCAAGGCCATTTACTCCAATCCAGCAGCACCCCGCTTTTGGTGGGCACCCACCGAGAAAGGAATAATGCCAGATTTAGGAAGCTGGCTGAGGTCTGCAAAGTCTGTACAGGTGACTGAACTGTCACAACCTGAGTGTCCTCCTTAGGTAGTCATGGTATGATGATACAATCCTGGCAGCCGGAATCGAAATCCCTAGGCTGTGGTTATGGTCTCCAACCGGAACCGGAGTCCGTAGATTGAAGCCATAAGCTATCCTGATCCTCTATTCAGCTCCAAAGAGCTTAGACTGGATCCATCAGCATCCATCAACCTGGTGGCTTAAAGAAGTCCCTTTTTATAGCCACAGCCTTCCCCTTAGATACAGTGGACAACACAATTACATTGAGTCAACAAGAGTCTTGTAAAAACAATGAGGGACTTCTCCCCCGTCTATAAACAATCATGCTGTCTGGCTGAATTTTAAGAAACTTTAACCCATGAGAGTCCATGTCGTCACATTATGCACCCCTTATATTCCGCCATATACTAGTATGCAGCCCCCATATAGTGCACCACCATATTGTGTGCCCCAATATAATATTGTGCGCCAACATATAGTAATATGCAGCCCCATATACTATTTTGCAACCCCCCAGTCCTCTGGAATTCCTGATTAAATACACAAATATACTCACTTCTCCTCTTTCAGCCACTGCCCCAGTCTCCTCAGCGTGTGTCCACTGTTCTGCCACTCTGACATTTTAGCACATCAGTGAACAGTAGTGACGTCACTGCTAGAGATGAGGGATGTTCGAGGTTCGCCAATTTCATGTTCGAGAGATTTTTGCTAAAAGCTCGACAGTTCGAGTTACGTTCGAGAACGGTTCGATCACCAAAAAGCCTAGCTAGTTACTAGCTGGCTTTTCACTGTAATAGCGTGAGTCACTCTGTGATTCACACTATTATCAAATTTCAGCGTATAGTGTGCGGGGGGGACGGGGTTTAGATCTGTGCTGCTGCAGAGTGCTGAGAGAATGCCGATCGCCATTTTTTTTCCCCCTAACCGCGCGTGCAGTGGGGCGGGCCAGGCTGTCAGCAAATCACAGACACACACACAGCTAAGTGGATTTTTGCCAGACAAGCAAGGGCATGTGTCATAGGCTGTGCATGTCACATGTCCTTGCCCTATAAGATACGGCCATTTTCCCCTTCGCCGCTATTATCTGTCTTCTGCGTGTGGGTGACAGTCACCGCTCACGCTGCTGCTGTGTGCGCTATAGAGATACAGTGCAATCTACACAGCGCTTTAGGGATTAGGGACTGCTGGTTATTTCAGCCCTTTTCAGGTCTGATTTACAGGCATTCATAGCCATAGCTGCTAAGCAGGTCCGTGCAAATGTGGTGTAGGGCTTTAGATAACAGCGTCTGGCTACCTCAGCTCAGGCAATTCCTTGCTGCATTTTTTCATTAGCAGGGATAGAAAGTGAGGCTTCCTTTGCTGTCCTGCTCCCCAGAGCACCCGTGCATTCTACCCACATGCACATTTTTGCCACGCTATTTTATTTGCCCAAAGAGCTGACACTGTGTGCCATCCTAGAAGTGTCTGGAATACTACCTAAGTGTTCCTTTGCTGTCTTGCTACCTACAGCACCCGGGCGTTCTACCCAACTGCCCATTTTTCCCACACAATTCTAATTGCAAACTGTGTTGCCACTGTTAGGGGCATATTAAAATTGTCTGGGATAGTCAGTGTTGGTTCTTCAGCTGTCAATAAAGCTAGACCACCTCTGCAATCTACACCACCTCTCCATTTTTGCTACCACATTTAAAGTGTCCAATCTTGTCGCTAACAAAATGATTTGCAAAAGGACAGATACTGGTGGAAAGGGGAACAGGCGTGTTGGAAAAGGAAAAAAAGTTTGTGTCCGTGGGGTAGGTGGGAAAGCTACATTAACATCTGCTGAAGAAATGCCATCTTCCAGCAAAAGTAAGATGTCTACTACTTTCCGTGGACAATCCGATGTGCTTCCTTTTTTACGGAACCGAACAACTGTAACAAAGGTAGATGATGCACAAAAAAAAAAAAAAGAACAAGCTTGAATGGATCTCAAGTGCTCCAACAAGTGGCCTCTCCTCCACCTCAACTTCAACATCCAAAAAACAACACAGTCCTCCGAGTTGTCATCCCAATCGCACTTGCTTTCTCCCAGCTCTCAAGTCTCCACCCGCCCTGAAGAGTATGGTGTAACAGAGATGGCTGAGTCTGCAGAGCTGTTCAGCCACACTATAGCCTGGGAATCAGAGGTCTGCTCCCAAGCTACAGTGAGTACAGACCAGGAAATTGTCTGCAGTGATGCCCAGAACCTGTGTGGCTCTGTGCGCACTAGACCTTTTTACCCGCGGATTTACCCGCGGATTTGCCGCGGAATATTCTTGAGAAATGTCTGCAATCTTTGTGCAGACATTTCCCAGTAAATTCTATGGAAAAAAAAATAGCTGTGCGCACTTGTGCAGATTTTTCTCAAGAAATTTCCTTGAGAAGAATTTCTTGAGAAACTTTGAGAAAATGAACATGTCCATTGTTTCCGCAGGTACCCTGCGGATTTCGGCAGTACAGCCTGCAAAATTCCGCAGGGAACCACCCGCATGCGGATTTGGTGCGGATTTTTTCCGGAGGTCCGGAAATCTTTCACTCCCAGAAGTTTCTCAAGAAAATTTCTTGAGAAACTTCACATTTCTAGTGCGCACATAGCCTCAGGCCCGATGACCAACTTTCTGAGCATAATGTAGACCCTCATTCCCAAACTGTAACACCTGTTGGTGGAGACAATGAGGAACATACTGATGACGATGAGACGCAGATACCAGATTGGGATGACAATTTAACTTGATAATGAAGTTCTAGATCCCACTTACTGTCAACCCACAGTCAGGCACTCGAGGAGGACACCAGAGGCGGTGGAGGAGGATGCAACTGATGACGAAGTTACCTTGCGTCTTCCTGGACAGAGTCGGAGAACTGGAAGCACGTTAACAACTGCATCCTCAGCCACATCTCTGCCTCTGAGCACAAGTCGGGGTGGCTCTGCAGGTCGCATGGCCTCTAAGCCTTGCCTAGCCTGGTCCTTTTTTGACCTTGCAAAGGATCTCCCAAATCATGTGATCTGTAAAAATTTGTCACCAATCTATAAGTAAAGGCCAAAACCTCACCAGTTTGACAACTTCTTCCATGAATCGTCACATGAATAACAAGCATAAGTCCCAGTGGGAAGCTCACCGTGCTGCAATGCGGCCTAGCGGAGCGGGCCAACCACCGCCTGCCCCTTCAAGTTCCTCCGTGCGCTCTTCATCTTCTATGACTGTGGGGACAGCTGTCACACATGTTTTTCCACGCAGACCTTCCACCTCTTTAACCGCAACAGCCAGTTTGCTTGGCAGGTTGTCAGTTGGTTTGGAAGGGGAAACAAGTGCTGGTGTAGAGCTCTCTCAGACATCGAGAGCACCAACTTTGGATGAAGGCAACATCATGTCTCTGCCTGCCCTTTCCTCACAGACCTGCAGTTTTCCAGGGACACCCTACTCACCACCGTCTCCACACAGCAGCCAGATCTCGGTCCCTCAGATGTGGACAAATAAAAGGCCATTTTTTCCGAGCCATGACAAAGCTAAGAGGTTGACTTTCACCCTCTGTAATCTCTTGGCTACCGAAATGCTGCCTTTCCGCCTGGTGGACACAGAGGATTTTCAAGACCTTATGTCAGTCGCAGTGCCCCAGTGCCAGATGCCCAGTCGCCACTACTTCTTCAAGAAAGGTATGCCTGCGCTACACCAGCATGTCGCACACAACATCACCGCTATCTTGAGAAACTCTGTGTGTGACAGGGTGCATTTCACCACCGATACTTGGATCAGTAAGCATGGACAGGGTCGTTATATGTCGCAGACTGGGCACTGGGTAACTATGGTGAGAGATGGTGAGGGGTCTGCTGAACAAGTCTTGCCGTCCCCACGACTTGTGCGTCAATCTTCTGTATGTCGAAGTTCCTCCACTGCTTCTGCCTCCTCAACCTCATCTGGGTCCTCCACCTCCACTCAAAGCCTGTGTGGTCAGGCCACCCGCGTTGTAACTGTGCACAAGGAATCCCACAAACCTCCTTACTATGCTGGCAGCAGAGCTCAACGGCATCAGGCGGTCTTTACGTTGAAATGTCTGGGAAATAAGAGTCACACAGCTGAGGAGTTGTGGTCAGCTCTGCACTCGGAGTTTCGTAAATGGTTCTCTCCACTCAACCTGCAGCCAGGTAAGGCCGTGTGCGACAATGCTGCAAACCTGGGTGCGGCCCCTCGCCGGGGCAAGGTGACACACGTGCCTTGTATGGCTCACGTTTTGAACCTTGTAGTCCAGCAATTTTTCACTCACTATCCCGACCTAGATGGGCTTCTGCACAGGGCATGGTCACTCTCTGCTCACTTCCGCCGTTCAACCGCCGCAGCTGACCGACTTGCATCGCTGCAGAGGTCTTTCGGCCTGCTGGTTCATCGCCTGAAATGCGATGTGACGACACGCTGGAATTCGACTCTCCACATGTTACAGCGACTGTGCCAGCACCGCCGAGCCCTGGTGCAATATGTTATGACGTATAGCCTGGGCCAACGAGATGCAGAGGTGGGGCAGATCACGCTGCTGGAGTGGTCTCAGATCAAGGACTTATGCACCCTTCTGCACAGTTTTAACATGGCGACGAATATGTTTAGCGCTGACAATGCCATTATTAGCATGACAATTCCAGTCATTTACATACTGGAGCACACTCTAAACACTATTTGGAGTCAGGGGGTGGGACAAGAGAAAGGGGAGGAAGTACAGGAGGATTCCTATGCGGAAGGGCTAACAAGATCTACAAGGACCAGACATTCATCACCAAGGCATGGGACAGTGGGGGAGAGGGATTAACAAGGGCGCATGGTAGCAGCCAAACTGTTTAGGAAGGGGCAGGAGCCCATGAAGAAATGGAGGACGAACTGTCGATTAGCATGGAAGACTCAGCGGATGAGGGATACCTTGGTCAAATTTCGGTTGTTCGAGGTTGGGAGGATATGTCAGAGGAAGGCAGCATGGTTATCACCTCGCCGCCACCAACACAGCAAGGACTTGGTCCGCAGGGATGCGCAAGACACATGAGCGCCTTCTTGCTGCACTACCTTCAACATGACCCTCGGATTGTCCGAATTAGAAGTAATGATGACTACTGGGTTGCCACACTCTTAGATCCCCGGTACAAGTCCAAGTTTTGCAAAATAATTCCAGCCATAGAAAGGGACGCACGTATGCAGGAGTATCAGCAGAAGCTGTTACTCAATCTTAGCTCGGCTTTTCCACAAAACACTAGTGGTGCACGGAGTGAATCTCCCAGTTGTAACTTGACAAACATGGGACTGTCTCGTCATTAACAGTCAAACCGTACCAGCAGCACCATATCTGGTGGAAACAGCAATTTTATTGAATCGTTTCATAATTTTTTTTAGACCCTCCTTTGCAAGGCCACCAGAGACAAGAAGTCTGACACATAGTCAACGGCTGGAGAGGATGATACAGGAGTATCTACAAATGAACATCGATGCCATGACTTTGCAACTGGAGCCTTGCTCATTTTGGGCTTCAAATCTTGAAAAATGGCCAGAGCTCTCCACTTACGCCTTGGAGATCTTGTCGTGTCCCGCAGCCAGCGTTGTCTCTGAATGTGTCTTCAGTGCTGCTGGGTGTGTGCTGACAGATAAGCGCACGCGTCTGTCCAGTGACAATGTGGACAGACTAACGTTCATCAAGATGAACAAGTCATGGATCAGCAAGGACTTTGCTACCCCGGTGTCATCCTGGGGAGAGTAAAGGCTTGTGGATTTGGATTGTGCTTGATGCAGGTTAACATGTGAAGTTTACAACTGGGGCACAAGTGATGCCACTGATGTGGTGTCTGTGGGGCCCAATTTTTGGAAAAAAGGGAGACTCTGCTTGGAGTCCCCTTGCTGTGTTTTTGAAAATGATCCAAGATGAACAAGTCATGGTTCAGCAAGGACTTTGCTACCTACCCCGGTGTCATCCTGAAGACAGTTAAGGCTGGTATATTTTTGAATGTGCTTGATGCAAATCAACAGGGCAAGTTTGCAACTGGGGCACAAGTGATGCCACTGAAGGGGTGTGTGTGGCCCAATTTTTGGAAAAAAGGGAGACTCTGCTTGGAGTCCCCTTGCTGTGTTTTACATGATTTTAGAAGGGCGTGCCATGCCTATATCTGTGTCTCCTCCTCTTTTTCCTCGTCCAGCTGTTTTGTTTTCGCATGAGCATATGTCCTTGTCACTTTCCCATGTGTTTATGGTATGTTGTGAGTTGTTTGTCACCTTTTGGACACCTTTGAAGGTGTTTTCTATGTGTTTTTATGTGTTTGCCTCCCATTGTTTTCAATGGGGTTCGAGAGGTTCGTCAAACGGTTCGTCGAACGGCGCCTCGAACGGAGCCTTCAGAGGCTCGCTCATCTCTAGTAACCGCAGTCCTCCATGCTGACCCATCAGTGTCTCACAGACACATAGTAGTAGAATGATTAGAAATAGAGTGTTCTGCTCCTCCTCGCATTGTTCCTTTCAATTGTATTGGCATCTATGATGGTGATGCCGATATATATGAAAGTACGATCGTCGGCAGGAGGTCCACGGGGCCACAGTGACTCACGGGCCCAATCTAGACAGCTCACTAGTGAATCATCTAGAACAGAGTGGCAAAAATGAGGTGCTCAAAAAATCCACTCTGATATAGACGGCTCACTGCTGAATCACCTAAAACAGAGTGGCTAAAATGAGGTCCTCAAAAAATCCACTCTGATATAGACGGCTCACTACTGAAGCAGCTAGAACGGAGTGGCTAAAATGAGGTCCTCAAAAAATCCACTACGACACAATGTGTGAAATTATAAGCACTTTCTCGGCTGCGCTCTGTTACGTTCTTCGCCGTGAGGCTCCTCCCACTTTTCAAAAAACAGAATTTCAGTCACCTCAGTACCAAATGTACAGAATGAAGGCTACAGAGAGATCCTCAAAAAATCCACTCTGATCCAGTATTGTACGTTATGAAGACTGTCAGCTGCGCGGTTCCGTTTTTCCTTGTGAGGCTCCGCCCACTCTTTCAATGTCAGTCCTGCGGCCACGACTCGTGGAAATACGGTAAAATTAAAATTCCAGCAAAACTGAACAATCAGCGCTGTGTGTAATTATTTATATTGTAAAAATAATAATAAAATGTAAGTTATAATAATAATGAAAATAAAAATTTGCCCTTTGGAAAACAATAATAAATATAAGTGTGAGCATCTAATAAATAAAAACATGAAATCATTCCAATTATAAATCTGATTCCAGCCCCCGCTGTAGAAACTGAACTGTGCTGTATGGAGAAAAGATCACAGAGATCATCAAAAAATCAACTCTGATCTAGCCACCTCACTGGTGAAGCAGCGAGAACGGAGTGGATAAAATGAGGTGACCAAAAACATGTGACTACAGCAAGGCCTCAAGAAATCAACTCTGATCTAGTCACTTCAGCAGTGAGCCGGCTAGATCAGAGTGGAAAAAATGAGGACCACAAAAAACCCACTCTGATCTAGACACTTCAGCAGTGAACCGGCTACATCAGTTGAAAAAATGAGGACCACAAAAATCAACTCCGATATAGCCGGCTCACTACTGAAGCAGCTACATCAGAGGAGCACAAAAAAATCAACTCTGAACTAGACGCAACCTTTACCTTATTGAAGCCTCCACAGCACGGTGCTGCAGCCTCAGCACATTCCCTGTGAGATATACACGAGCTGCAGCCCCCAGCACTGACAGGACACACTGTCTGAGACTTCACTAATGAGGAAAAGCTGAATCTTCTCCACCTCAGGGTCAGGATCCTCCGCTCTGCACTGAGGAGCCCAAGCACTGCCGCTTCCCGCCCACAGATCTGCACGGCACTGAGGAGGCCCCGCCCCTTCCGGTGACATCATGATTTCATGAAATCACTCCTCCCCCTCCAGAAATCAACTCCGATCTAGCCTCTACCCTACCTCTACCGAAGCGGCAGTGCTCGGGCTCCTCTGTGCAGAGCGGACGGATCCTGACCCTGAGGTGGAGAAGATTCAGCTTTTCCTCATTAGTTTTATCTCTGGGGTCTTAGTTTGTATGTTGGGGGCACAGAGCAGTGTCTCCTTTCAGTGTTGGGGGCTGCAGCTCGTGTATATCTCACAGGGAATGTGCTGAAGCTGCAGCACGGGGCTGTGGAGGCTTCCATAAGGTAAGTGGGTTATGGGGGGTTACACGGAGCAGGGGGTGATGCTGTGGAGGTTTCATAAGGAATGTAGGGGTTACTCTAGGGCAGGCAGTAGGCGACGCTGCACGTTTGGGGGGGCTGGCGACGCTGCACGTTTGGGGGAGCTGGAGGTGGGCAACGCTGCACGTTTGGGGGGGCTGGCGGTGGGCGACGCTGCACGTTTGGGGGGGCTGGCGGTGGGTGACGCTGCACGTTTGGGGGGGCTGGCGGTGGGCGACGCTGCACGTTTGGGGGGCTGGCAATGGGCGACGCTGCACGTTTGGGGGGGCTGGCGGTGGGCGACGCTGCACGTTTGGGGGGGGCTGGCGGTGGGCGATGCTGCACATCTGTGGGGGGGGCTCTCGCGGGTCAGTGGTGCGTGTTGTGGGGGCTCTTGCGGGGCAGAGGGGGGCCCTGCGAGAGCCCCCCGCTGCCCTGCGAGAGACCCCCCCCGCTGCCCTGCGAGAGACCCCCCCCCCGCTGCCCTGCGAGAGACCCCCCCCCCGCTGCCCTGCGAGAGACCCCCCCGCTGCCCTGCGAGAGACCCCCCCCCCGCTGCCCTGCGAGAGACCCCCCCCGCTGCCCTGCGAGAGACCCCCCCCGCTGCCCTGCGAGAGACCCCCCCCGCTGCCCTGCGAGAGACCCCCCCGCTGCCCTGCGAGAGACCCCCCCCGCTGCCCTGCGAGAGACCCCCCCCGCTGCCCTGCGAGAGACCCCCCCCGCTGCCCTGCGAGAGACCCCCCCCCGCTGCCCTGCGAGAGACCCCCCCCGCTGCCCTGCGAGAGACCCCCCCGCTGCCCTGCGAGAGACCCCCCCCGCTGCCCTGCGAGAGACCCCCCCCCCCGCTGCCCTGCGAGAGACCCCCCCCCCGCTGCCCTGCGAGAGACCCCCCCCCCCGCTGCCCTGCGAGAGACCCCCCCCCCCGCTGCCCTGCGAGAGACCCCCCCCCCCGCTGCCCTGCGAGAGACCCCCCCCCCGCTGCCCTGCGAGAGACCCCCCCCCGCTGCCCTGCGAGAGACCCCCCCCCCGCTGCCCTGCGAGCCCCCCCCCCCGACGTGCAGCCTCTCACCCCGCGAGCCCCCCCCCGACGTGCAGCCTCTCACCCCGCGAGCCCCCCCCCCCCGACGTGCAGCCTCTCACCCCGCGAGCCCCCCCCCGACGTGCAGCCTCTCACCCCGCGAGCCCCCCCCCCCCCCGACGTGCAGCCTCTCACCCCGCGAGCCCCCCCCCCCCCCGACGTGCAGCCTCTCACCCCGCGAGCCCCCCCCCCCCCCGACGTGCAGCCTCTCACCCCGCGAGCCCCCCCCCCCCCGACGTGCAGCCTCTCACCCCGCGAGCCCCCCCCCCCGACGTGCAGCCTCTCACCCCGCGAGCCCCCGCCCCCCGACGTGCAGCCTCTCACCCCGCGAGCCCCCGACGTGCAGCCTCTCACCCCGCGAGCCCCCGCGAGCCCCCGACGTGCAGCCTCTCACCCCGCGAGCCCCCGACGTGCAGCCTCTCACCCCGCGAGCCCCCGACGTGCAGCCTCTCACCCCGCGAGCCCCCGACGTGCAGCCTCTCACCCCGCGAGCCCCCGACGTGCAGCCTCTCACCCCGCGAGCCCCCGACGTGCAGCCTCTCACCCCGCGAGCCCCCGACGTGCAGCCTCTCACCCCGCGAGCCCCCGACGTGCAGCCTCTCACCCCGCGAGCCCCCGACGTGCAGCCTCTCACCCCGCGAGCCCCCGACGTGCAGCCTCTCACCCCGCGAGCCCCCGACGTGCAGCCTCTCACCCCGCGAGCCCCCGACGTGCAGCCTCTCACCCCGCGAGCCCCCGACGTGCAGCCTCTCACCCCGCGAGCCCCCGACGTGCAGCCTCTCACCCCGCGAGCCCCCGACGTGCAGCCTCTCACCCCGCGAGCCCCCGACGTGCAGCCTCTCACCCCGCGAGCCCCCGCGAGCCCCCGACGTGCAGCCTCTCACCCCGCGAGCCCCCGCGAGCCCCCGACGTGCAGCCTCTCACCCCGCGAGCCCCCGCGAGCCCCCGACGTGCAGCCTCTCACCCCGCGAGCCCCCGCGAGCCCCCCGACGTGCAGCCTCTCACCCCGCGAGCCCCCGCGAGCCCCCGACGTGCAGCCTCTCACCCCGCGAGCCCCCGCGAGCCCCCGACGTGCAGCCTCTCACCCCGCGAGCCCCCGCGAGCCCCCGACGTGCAGCCTCTCACCCCGCGAGCCCCCGCGAGCCCCCGACGTGCAGCCTCTCACCCCGCGAGCCCCCGCGAGCCCCCCGACGTGCAGCCTCTCACCCCGCGAGCCCCCGCCCCCCGACGTGCAGCCTCTCACCCCGCGAGCCCCCGCCCCCCGACGTGCAGCCTCTCACCCCGCGAGCCCCCGCCCCCCGACGTGCAGCCTCTCACCCCGCGAGCCCCCCCCCGACGTGCAGCCTCTCACCCCGCGAGCCCCCCCCCGACGTGCAGCCTCTCACCCCGCGAGCCCCCCCCCCCCCGACGTGCAGCCTCTCACCCCGCGAGCCCCCCCCCCCCCGACGTGCAGCCTCTCACCCCGCGAGCCCCCCCCCCCCCCGACGTGCAGCCTCTCACCCCGCGAGCCCCCCCCCCCCCGACGTGCAGCCTCTCACCCCGCGAGCCCCCCCCCCCCCCGACGTGCAGCCTCTCACCCCGCGAGCCCCCGCCCCCCGACGTGCAGCCTCTCACCCCGCGAGCCCCCGACGTGCAGCCTCTCACCCCCGCGAGCCCCCGCGAGCCCCCGACGTGCAGCCTCTCACCCCGCGAGCCCCCCGACGTGCAGCCTCTCACCCCGACGTGCAGCCTCTCACCCCGCGAGCCCCCGCGAGCCCCCGACGTGCAGCCTCTCACCCCCGCGAGCCCCCGCGAGCCCCCGACGTGCAGCCTCTCACCCCGCGAGCCCCCGCGAGCCCCCGACGTGCAGCCTCTCACCCCGCGAGCCCCCGCGAGCCCCCGACGTGCAGCCTCTCACCCCGCGAGCCCCCGCGAGCCCCCGACGTGCAGCCTCTCACCCCGCGAGCCCCCGCGAGCCCCCGACGTGCAGCCTCTCACCCCGCGAGCCCCCGCGAGCCCCCGACGTGCAGCCTCTCACCCCGCGAGCCCCCGCGAGCCCCCGACGTGCAGCCTCTCACCCCGCGAGCCCCCGCGAGCCCCCGACGTGCAGCCTCTCACCCCGCGAGCCCCCGCGAGCCCCCGACGTGCAGCCTCTCACCCCGCGAGCCCCCGCCCCCCGACGTGCAGCCTCTCACCCCGCGAGCCCCCGCCCCCCGACGTGCAGCCTCTCACCCCGCGAGCCCCCGCCCCCCGACGTGCAGCCTCTCACCCCGCGAGCCCCCGCCCCCCGACGTGCAGCCTCTCACCCCGCGAGCCCCCGCCCCCCGACGTGCAGCCTCTCACCCCGCGAGCCCCCGCCCCCCGACGTGCAGCCTCTCACCCCGCGAGCCCCCGCCCCCCGACGTGCAGCCTCTCACCCCGCGAGCCCCCGCCCCCCGACGTGCAGCCTCTCACCCCGCGAGCCCCCGCCCCCCGACGTGCAGCCTCTCACCCCGCGAGCCCCCGCCCCCCGACGTGCAGCCTCTCACCCCGCGAGCCCCCTCCCCCCGACGTGCAGCCTCTCACCCCGCGAGCCCCCTCCCCCCGACGTGCAGCCTCTCACCCCGCGAGCCCCCTCCCCCCGACGTGCAGCCTCTCTGGGGGGGGGGGGCGGCACTGGGCAGGGGGTGACGCTGCACGTTTGGTGGGGGCTCGCACTGGGCAGGGGGCAAAGGGGGGCCCTGTGTGTGTGAGCGGGGGGGGGGGCCTGTGTGCGCATGCGGTGGAGTCCCTGTGTGTGTGTGTGTGTGTGCCGTGTGTGTGCCGTGTGTGTGTGTGTGCCGTGTGTGTGTGTGTGCCGTGTGTGTGTGTGTGCCGTGTGTGTGTGTGTGCCGTGTGTGTGTGTGTGCCGTGCCGTGTGTGTGTGCCGTGTGTGTGTGTGCCGTGTGTGTGTGGGCCGTGTGTGTGTGTGGGCCGTGTGTGTGTGTGTGTGTGTGGGCCGTGTGTGTGTGTGTGGGCCGTGTGTGTGTGTGTGGGCCGTGTGTGTGTGTGTGGGCCGTGTGTGTGTGTGTGTGTGTGGGCCGTGTGTGTGTGTGTGTGTGGGCCGTGTGTGTGTGTGTGTGTGTGGGCCGTGTGTGTGTGTGTGGGCCGTGTGTGTTGCAGGGCACTGCGGCCGATGCCGCTGCCCCTGACTGCTGAGCCCCTCGCTACGTCCCCCATGGTCACCTCTCCCTCCTTCCCATTGTGCAATGCCCCCCGCTGACCCCCCTTCCCTGCTGGGACCTCCTCCAGGGCATATAAACAGCTGCCGGAGTCCCTCCTTCCTCTTACCACATCTGCCCTCAGGGTGAGCATCGCCGATGGACCCCCTGGAAGCAGCGGTAAGAGAAAGGAGCGGACGGGAGGGAGCCGAATGGCTTGCCTCCCTTGTGGTCACCAGCTCCCTCCTGCCGGTTCCCAGCAGCGGTGGGCGCAGGTCTTCCAGACCCTCCCGTCCACCGCAGCGTCTAAGCCCCACCACAGATTCCAGGCGCAGGGCGGCCCGGTCCAGAAGGTCCGGTCCGCTTTCACCTCCTGCTCCCGGCCCTAGCTCCCGGCCCTAGCCCCTGATCCCCCCCAACATCACGCCGGTCGCCATGGCCACCTCGCGCACCTCCCCCCGCCGGGATGACGCGGCCCGTGTGACTCCCTGTGGCATACGGAGGTCGCGTCACATCCTGCTATCCATGTTCGCCGCGTCACTTCCTGTGATGCGGCGATCACATGATAACTCGTCACTTCCGGTTTCGGGTCCCGGACCGGAAGTGACGTCAGAATCCTGAAAAGCAACAGAATGCGGTGTTCGGCGCACATATCAGCTGTTTTTAACAGCTGACATGTGTGACTACAAGTTACGGGTGGAATCGCTTCCACCTGCAACTTGTAACCCCTTACATCTCGCTGCCAAAGTCTGGCAGCGAGATGTATATGCGCGGGCATTACTATCACGTACCACCGCCCCCACCGAAAGTCACGTGCGTGATCACATGACTTTCGTTGGTTGCCATGGTAGCACAGGGTCATGTGATGACGCCTGTAGCTACCTTGAGTCACTTGCTCTCAGTGCTGGCATACTTCCAGCAGTGAGGGTAAAGCAGTGTATCTGCAGGTCTCAGCTGTGTAGCTGAGATCTGCAGATAGTGCAGAGCGATCGAATTGTTGATCCATACATCCCCCTAAAGGGACAAGTTTAAAAAAAATAAATAAATAAATAAATAAATAAATAAATAAATAAAATAAAATAATAAAATAAAAAAATAAAATTAAAAAAAAAAATAAATAAATAAATAAATAAATATGTATACATATATACACATATTTGGTATCGCCAAGTTCAGAAAAGCTTGATCTATGAAAATATAAAGTCAATTAAAGAATAATAATGCTATAATGCTAATAATTTTATTCACTTGGGTAGCGCTGTCCACGGCGCTTTGTATGCATTGGCGACGCTGTCCCCATTGGAACTCACAATCTAGAGTCCCTAATCTGATTGTTAAATTTCGTAGCAGCAAAAAAAAAAAAAAACAAAACACAAACACCCAAAATTACGCTTTTGGTCACCGCGTGTTTTGCGTAACATCCAATAACAGGCGATCAAAAGTAGCATCTGCGCAAAATGGTACCATTAAAAAATGTAAACTCGAGACGCAAAATAAGCAGTCATTGCGCCATAGATCCCAAAATGAGAACGCTACGGGTTTCGGAAAATGGCGCAAAACGTACGCCACTTTTATTGGGCGATCTTGTTAACACCATCAGGAGTAGTTCTGGTTAACCCCGCGTTTGTACAACATCAGGATGTAACGCAGCAGCGCCCGACTTACACAGGGACGTGTTCTACTGCTGTGTATCACAGCTGGGAACTCACCTAACACCAGATACAGTTAAAATAAATAAATAAATAAATAAAAAATTCGCGCAAACGAATACGTCGATATCTGTTCCCTAATATCAGTGGACCAAAAAACAGTCAACAAAGAAAAGAGTCAATTCGCAAAATACTGCAATACCATTTTCAACTCCTATAAAACCCATTGGGGTTCTGCGTGGTGGAAGTACGACGAAGAATTTAGAAGATGCTTGGCATTCCAACCGTTGGGAAGTTAAGGCCACCGATTCGTGGCTCATGATGGCGCAAAAGTCCCACCAGTCGTTTCCAGGCCCACCAAACTTTTCCTCTCACCACGCTACACCTGGAGCTGCAAATGTCCGTAGACCAGGTCGCTGTTGGCTTTTCAATGAAGACCATCGCAGGTTTCAAGGACTCCGCAAATACAAGCACGAATGCTCATCGTGCGGAGGCAATCACACCTCCTCCAAATGCGATAAGCAACTAGACAGGCGTCACACTAAAAATGCACCACCAAGTCCCAAAGACTCCAGTGAACGTGCACGTGGTGGAGCCATTGCTAGAACGTTACCCCAATAAGGCTGCGGCCAACGCTATTAGGGACGGTTTCAACCACGGTTTCTTTATCCCCCTTTATGTTCTCCTCAGAACTAACCTTCGCCCCCAACCTCAAATCGGCCCGGGACCTCCCACAGGTCCTGGCGAACAAACTACTGAAGGAAGTGGCGTTAGGCCGACTAGCAGGCCCATTTATAGATTTACCATTCTTAAACCCTCGCGTTTCACCCCTAGGGATAGTGCCTAAGAAAGAAAAGGGTGAATTTCGCCTCATACACTACTTGTCTTTCCCGGCTGGGCGGTCAGTCAATGACGGCATCCCCACAGAGGACTCAGCAGTTTCCTACGCATTTTTGACAAAGCGGTCGCACTGGTGCGAAAAGCAGGGTAAGGAGCACTAATGGCAAAATCGGACACAGCATCTGCTTTTCACCCGCTACTAGTGCACCCCGATTGTCCCACCTGCTAGGGCGCTATTTCAACAAAAAATTCTGTTACCACATGTGAATTACCATGGGTTGCTCCATATCCTGCTCACACTTCGAGCTCTTCAGCTCTTTCCTGGAATGGGTGGTTAAGGACGTGGCAAAGAATAAATTGGTCACCCATTATTTGGATGATTTCTTGTTCGTTTTCCCACACCAACTCTAAAGCATGCTCAACCGCGTTAAAATCTGTCCAGGTCATAGCGGACAAGTTTGGTTTCCGCTGTTGGCCGAAAAAACAGTTGGCCCTGTGACCTGCCTTTTCATTTGAGAATCGAAATAGACTCAATTATCATGATGTTTCGGCTACCACTCGAAAAGGTTGAAAAAACCACATCGCTCATTGACGGGTTCTGCGCGGTTCGTAAGGTAACCCTGGCGCAAATGCAATCTCTATTAGGCTTGCTCGCCTTCGCCTTTAGAGTCATGCCCATGGGAAGGGGCTTTTCCCTGAGGCTCTGCCTGGCCACTAGGAGCATAACTGCCTCCCATCAAAGGATTTGCATCACCAGCGCTCTACGTGAGGAGCTCGGTGTATGGAGGTCCTTCATAGCTACTTACAATGGGCGTTCATGTTTCCAGGAACAGGAAGTTTCCAGCGCTGATATATCTATTTTCGGATGCTGCCGGGTCCACCGGATTCGGCCTTTACCTTGGTCCCAATTGGTGCGCTAATCGCTGGCCCAACACATGGCACCTGTCTGGGTGGACAAAAAAAAAAAAAAAACTTTACTCGAGCTGTTCCCTATAATAGTAGCTACAAGTCTTTGGGCAGAAAAGTTGGCGAACAATCGGACCCGCTTCAGGACTGACTACATAAGTGTCGTCCACGCCGTTAACCACCTCGCATCTTCCTCACCACCGGTGATCAGCTTGCTACGATACTTAGTTCTTAAGTGCCTTGAACATAATATCTGGGTCAGGGCCATCCACATACCGGGGATTGATAATACTATCGCTGATGCCTTATTGCATTTGATTTTCAGAAGTTTCGAGCATTGCACCCAGAATCTGACAACAATGGCCAAAAGTGTCCACAGTCCCTCTGGACGGTCCCTGTGGACAGTTGATTCCGCTGGTTAAGGCATCCCATCAACGTGGCATTTGTATGGTAAGGCTGGGGACGAATGATTTCAATATAGTTCAACCACTGCCTAGCCAGGTGTCCGCGGTTTTTCTTAGCAATTCCGTTGCTCGAGACATAACGCATCTACATACCAGTGGCTTGCCGGGCACAGTAGCGTAGTTGCGGGTTGCAGGAATAGCCTCTCACTTTCAGGTTCGTGGATGGACCGATGTCACCAAGGCCTTTCTGTTCAAACAGGCCGTTAAAGGCTGAAAGCGATGGTGCACGGAGAACAGGAAGGCCAATTCATTCGCCATCCTTTCCGGCATAATAAACCAGCTAGGTGACGTTTGCACCAATGACAGCGAGGTCCTCTTGTTCTCGGCCGCCTTCTCGCTAGCATTCTTCGGAGCTTTGATGGTCAGCGAATTAGTTAGCAGGTCCCTAGGTCGCACCGGTGGTCTGTTACGCGACAATGTTATAGTTTGCAATGGTGGAGTACGGGTTCGCATAAGGCGCTCCAAAACAGATCAGCTCGGTAGAGGAGTTTGGTTCCCTATTTTCCCGTTTTCAGGTATCCTATGTCCCATCCTTACCTTGCAGCGACACTTAGAGTCTTGGGTTCCCAACAAATTCTTCTTGGAGCACGCAGAGTGATCCCGCTCATGGCGACACAACTTTCGGCATTGCTCAAAATGTCTATTTCCTACCTGGACCTACAACCAGGAGATTATGGCATGCACTCCTTCCGCATCGACACGACAACCGTGGCAGCAAGGGCCAGCTTCATACCTATCCGTGCAGTCCTGTAGTTCCCTGCCACCAGTTGTCCACTGTTTGGCACGTTTATATATTACACAAAAAAAATAAAAATTGTTAACCGAAATGATATACATATATTTATTTATCTAAGCACCTTCAAACCTAAAGAAACATTAATACAATGATGTTTACTGACACGATGATGGAAAATGTTTTGCATACAAGAGAAGTAACCGTTTTTCTTTTAGATCTGTCGAGACCTAGCATCTGGATCCTAGGTCACTCACACATATTCTGGGCAGCACGGCGGACTGAGTCGAGACCGGGTGGAAGCGTGCTGGGAGTTTGTGACCTCAAGTTTCACTGGAGAAGAGTTCGGGGCCTGGCCTGGGCCCAGGTCCTGCCCGTGGTAGTGAGCATATCCAGAGTAGCCACTGGCCTACTGGTGCTGGTCATTCACGGGTGGAAATGACCTAGTAAATGTGAGGATCCAGGATCTGCTTGCGGTCATGCAAGTGGTCCTAGATAAGTTCAGCAGCTTCTTTCCTAGATAAGTTCAGCAGCTTCTTTCCTAGATAAGTTCAGCAGCTTCTTTCCTAGATAAGTTCAGCAGCTTCTTTAGCAACGTAGTGGGGGTACGGTCCAGTATATTACCGAGATTGAGTTGTACAGGGGCAAGGAACATAGCAGCTGTGGAAAGGTCAAGGCAACAAGTTAATATGCAGATCGCCAAATTTATAGCGTCAGGAAGAGGGATAGTGCCTGGACACGAGATGCTGGAATCAGAGGTCAGCCGTTTGGTGCTAGAGGATGGTTTTAGCCTTAATGATATAGGCCTAGACAATTTCCTGTCGGACAGTAAGGACGGGGTTGAGCGGGCCATAAGGGCCCTGTGTGGGGGTCGCAGCTCAGGCTTGGGCCTTCGCCACTCCGTGGCCGGTGGAAGAGGGATTTGGTGAGAGCCAACCTGCCACGGACGGCCGTAGGCATCGGGCCTCCTCCCTCAGGTTTAAGGCGGATTTGTGCCTGTGGTTAAAGCTGTGGCCAAAATAACAAGCAACCCCCTTTTATATCAACATTGAATGGTGTTACGTGGATACCTTCAATAAAGTACAAAAGAAAGATATTCCATGTGTGGTCTCATTCATTGCGCGGTGGGGAGGGGGAACCGGTTGGTGGGTCTCGGCAGTCTGCAGGGCACTGCGGCCGATGCCGCTGCCCCTGACTGCTGAGCCCCTCGCTACGTCCCCCATGGTCACCTCTCCCTCCTTCCCATTGTGCAATGCCCCCCGCTGACCCCCCTTCCCTGCTGGGACCTCCTCCAGGGCATATAAACAGCTGCCGGAGTCCCTCCTTCCTCTTACCACATCTGCCCTCAGGGTGAGCATCGCCCGCCCTCCCTCCCTTAAGAAGGTTCTGTTACAAGTTCGGAAGTCAAAGCTGGTGGAAGAGGGATTTGGAGAACCTACCTGCCACGGACGGCCGTAGGCATCGGGCCTCCTCCCTCAGGTTTAAGGCGGTTTTGTGCCTACGGAAAAAGGTTATGGTTCAATTTCAAAGTCACAGCCGGTGGAAGAGGGATTTGGTGAGAGCCAACCTGCCACGGACGGCCGTAGGCATCGGGCCTCCTCCCTCAGGTTTAAGGCGGATTTGTGCCTGTGGTTAAAGCTGTGGCCAAAATAACAAGCAACCCCCTTTTATATCAACATTGAATGGTGTTACGTGGATACCTTCAATAAAGTACAAAAGAAAGATATTCCATGTGTGGTCTCATTCATTGCGCGGCGGGGAGGGGGAACCGGTTGGTGGGTCTCGGCAGTCGTGGGCCGTGTGTGTGTGTGTGTGTGTGTGTGTGTGGGCCGTGTGTGTGTGTGTGTGTGTGGGCCGTGTGTGTGTGTGTGTGTGTGTGTGGGCCGTGTGTGTGTGTGTGTGTGTGTGTGGGCCGTGTGTGTGTGTGTGTGTGTGGGCCGTGTGTGTGTGGGCCGTGTGTGTGTGTGTGGGTGTGTGGGCTGTGTGTGTGTGTGTGGGCCGTGTGTGTGTGTGTGTGGGCCGTGTGTGTGTGTGGGCCGTGTGTGTGTGTGTGTGGGCCGTGTGTGTGTGTGGGCCGTGTGTGTGTGTGGGCCGTGTGTGTGTGTGTGGGCCGTGTGTGTGTGTGGGCCGTGTGTGTGGGCCGTGTGTGTGTGGGCCGTGTGTGTGTGTGTGGGCCGTGTGTGTGTGTGTGGGCCGTGTGTGTGTGTGTGGGCCGTGTGTGTGTGTGTGTGGGCCGTGTGTGTGTGTGTGTGGGCCGTGTGTGTGTGTGTGTGGGCCGTGTGTGTGTGTGTGTGGGCCGTGTGTGTGTGTGTGTGGGCCGTGTGTGTGTGTGTGGGCCGTGTGTGTGTGTGTGGGCCGTGTGTGTGTGTGTGGGCCGTGTGTGTGTGTGGGCCGTGTGTGTGTGTGTGTGTGTGTGGGCCGTGTGTGTGTGTGTGTGTGTGTGTGGGCCGTGTGTGTGTGTGTGTGGGCCGTGTGTGTGTGTGTGCCGTGTGTGTGTGGGCTGTGTGTGTGTGTGGGTGTGTGGGCCGTGTGTGTGTGTGTGTGTGGGCCGTGTGTGTGTGTGGGCCGTGTGTGTGTGTGTGTGTGTGTGGGCCGTGTGTGTGTGTGGGCCGTGTGTGTGTGGGCCGTGTGTGTGGGCCGTGTGTGTGTGGGCCGTGTGTGTGTGTGGGCCGTGTGTGTGTGTGGGCCGTGTGTGTGTGGGCCGTGTGTGTGTGGGCCGTGTGTGTGTGGGCCGTGTGTGTGTGGGCCGTGTGTGTGTGGGCCGTGTGTGTGTGGGCCGTGTGTGTGTGTGGGCCGTGTGTGTGTGTGGGCCGTGTGTGTGTGTGTGGGCCGTGTGTGTGGGCCGTGTGTGTGTGTGTGTGGGCCGTGTGTGTGTGGGCCGTGTGTGTGTGTGTGGGCCGTGTGTGTGTGTGTGTGGGCCGTGTGTGTGGGCCGTGTGTGTGTGTGTGTGGGCCGTGTGTGTGTGTGTGGGCCGTGTGTGTGTGTGTGTGTGTGTGTGGGCCGTGTGTGTGTGTGTGTGTGTGTGGGCCGTGTGTGTGTGTGTGTGTGTGTGGGCCGTGTGTGTGTGGGCC
Organism: Anomaloglossus baeobatrachus; assembly: GCF_048569485.1. Taxonomy (NCBI): domain Eukaryota; kingdom Metazoa; phylum Chordata; class Amphibia; order Anura; family Aromobatidae; genus Anomaloglossus; species Anomaloglossus baeobatrachus. Next base: position 249,543,289 of record NC_134359.1, read on the forward strand.
GTGTGGGTGTGTGGGCCGTGTGTGTGTGTGTGTGGGCCGTGTGTGTGTGTGGGCCGTGTGTGTGTGTGTGTGTGGGCCGTGTGTGTGTGTGGGCCGTGTGTGTGTGGGCCGTGTGTGTGTGGGCCGTGTGTGTGGGCCGTGTGTGTGTGGGCCGTGTGTGTGTGGGCCGTGTGTGTGGGCCGTGTGTGTGTGTGGGCCGTGTGTGTGTGGGCCGTGTGTGTGTGTGGGCCGTGTGTGTGTGTGTGGGCCGTGTGTGTGGGCCGTGTGTGTGTGTGTGTGGGCCGTGTGTGTGTGTGTGTGGGCCGTGTGTGTGTGGGCCGTGTGTGTGTGTGTGTGGGCCGTGTGTGTGTGTGTGGGCCGTGTGTGTGTGTGTGGGCCGTGTGTGTGTGTGTGTGGGCCGTGTGTGTGTGTGTGTGGGCCGTGTGTGTGTGTGTGGGCCGTGTGTGTGTGTGGGCCGTGTGTGTGTGTGTGGGCCGTGTGTGTGTGTGGGCCGTGTGTGTGTGTGGGCCGTGTGTGTGTGTGTGTGTGTGTGTGTGTGTGTGGGCCTCGTGTGTGGGTGTGGGCCTCGTGTGTGGGTGTGGGCCGCGTGTGTGTGGGTGTGGGCCGCGTGTGTGTGTGGGCCGCGTGTGTGTGTGTGTGGGCCGCGTGTGTGTGTGTGTGGGCCGTGTGTGTGTGTGTGGGCCGTGTGTGTGTGTGTGGGCCGTGTGTGTGTGTGGGCCGTGTGTGTGTGGGCCGTGTGTGTGGGTGTGTGTGGGCCGTGTGTGTGTGTGTGTGGGCCGTGTGTGTGTGGGCCGTGTGTGTGGGTGTGTGTGGGCCGTGTGTGTGTGTGTGGGCCGTGTGTGTGTGTGTGTGTGGGCCGTGTGTGTGGGCCGTGTGTGTGGGCCGTGTGTGTGTGTGTGGGCCGTGTGTGTGTGTGTGTTTGTGGGCCGCGTGTGTGTTTGTGTGTGGGCCGTGTGTGTGTGTGGGCCGTGTGTGTGTGTGGGCCGTGTGTGTGTGTGTGTGTGGGCCGTGTGTGTGTGTGTGTGTGGGCCGTGTGTGTGTGTGTGTGTGGGCCGTGTGTGTGGGTGTGTGTGTGTGGGCCGTGTGTGTGTGTGTGGGCCGTGTGTGTGTGTGTGGGCCGTGTGTGTGTGTGTGTGGGCCGTGTGTGTGTGTGTGGGCCGTGTGTGTGTGTGTGGGCCGTGTGTGTGTGTGTGGGCCGTGTGTGTGTGTGGGCCGTGTGTGTGTGGGCCGTGTGTGTGTGTGTGTGTGGGCCGTGTGTGTGTGTGGGCCGAGTGTGTGTGTGTGTGGGCCGTGTGTGTGTGTGGGCCGTGTGTGTGTGTGGGCCGTGTGTGTGTGTGGGCCGTGTGTGTGTGTGTGGGCCGTGTGTGTGTGTGTGGGCCGTGTGTGTGTGTGTGGGCCGTGTGTGTGTGTGGGCCGTGTGTGTGTGTGGGCCGTGTGTGTGTGTGGGCCGCGTGTGTGTGTGTGTGTGGGCCGTGTGTGTGGGCCGCGTGTGTGTGTGTGTGTTTGTGGGCCCCGTGTGTGTGTGTGTGGGCCCCGTGTGTGTGTGTGTGGGCCGTGTGTGTGTGTGGGCCGTGTGTGTGTGTGGGCCGTGTGTGTGTGGGTGGGCCGTGTGTGTGTGGGCCGGCCGTGTGTGTGTGGGCCGGCCGTGTGTGTGTGTGTGTGGGCCGTGTGTGTGTGTGTGTGTGGGCCGTGTGTGTGTGTTTGTGGGCCGTGTGTGTGTGTGGGCCGTGTGTGTGTGGGGGCCGTGTGTGTGGGCCGTGTGTGTGTGTGTGTGGGCCGTGTGTGTGTGTGTGTGTGTGTGGGCCGTGTGTGTGTGTGGGCCGTGTGTGTGTGTGTGGGCCGTGTGTGTGTGTGCCGTGTGTGTGGGCCTTGTGTGTGGGCCGTGTGTGTGGGCCGTGTGTGTGTGTGTGTGTGTGGGCCGTGTGTGTGTGGGCCGTGTGTGTGTGTGTGTGGGCCGTGTGTGTGTGTGTGTGGGCCGTGTGTGTGTGTGGGCCGTGTGTGTGCCGTGTGTGTGGGGCCGTGTGTGTGGTGGGCCGTGTGTGTGGTGGGCCGTGTGTGTGTGTGGGCCGTGTGTGTGGTGGGCCGTGTGTGTGCGTGGGCCGTGTGTGTGTGTGTGTGGGCCGTGTGGTGTGTGGGCCGTGTGTGTGTGTGGGCCGTGTGTGTGTGTGTGTGTGCGTGGGCCAGTGTGTGTGTGCGTGTGTGTGGTGGGCCATGTGTGTGTGTGTGTGGTGGGCCTTGTGTGTGTGTGTGTGGGCCGTGTGTGTGTGTGTGGGCCGTGTGTGTGTGTGGTGGGCCGTGTGTGTGGTGTGTGTGGGCCGTGTGTGTGTGTGTGTGTGGGCCGTGTGTGTGTGTGGGCCGTGTGTGTGTGTGTGGGCCGTGTGGTGTGTGGGGCCGTGTGTGTGTGTGTGTGGGCCGTGTGTGTGTGTGTGGGCCGTGTGTGTGTGTGTGTGGGCCGTGTGTGTGTGTGTGGGCCGTGTGTGTGTGTGTGTGTGTGGGCCGTGTGTGTGTGTGTGTGGGCCGTGTGTGTGTGTGTGGGCCGTGTGTGTGTGTGTGGGCCGTGTGTGTGTGTGTGTGGGCCGTGTGTGTGTGTGTGGGCCGTGTGTGTGTGTGTGTGTGGGCCGTGTGTGTGTGTGTGTGTGTGTGGGCCGTGTGTGTGGGCCGTGTGTGTGTGTGTGGGCCGTGTGTGTGTGTGTGGGCCGTGTGTGTGTGTGTGTGGGCCGTGTGTGTGTGTGTGGGCCGTGTGTGTGTGTGGGCCGTGTGTGTGTGTGTGTGGGCCGTGTGTGTGTGTGTGTGGGCCGTGTGTGTGTGTGGGCCGTGTGTGTGTGTGGGCCGTGTGTGTGTGTGGGCCGTGTGTGTGTGTGAGCCGTGTGTGTGTGTGTGTGAGCCGTGTGTGTGTGTGTGTGTGGGCCGTGTGTGTGTGTGTGTGTGTGTGTGGGGCCGTGTGTGTGTGTGTGTGGGCCGTGTGTGTGTGTGTGTGTGGGCCGTGTGTGTGTGTGTGTGTGTGGGCCGTGTGTGTGTGTGTGTGTGTGGGCCGTGTGTGTGTGTGTGTGGGCCGTGTGTGTGTGTGTGTGGGCCGTGTGTGTGTGTGTGTGGGCCGTGTGTGTGTGTGTGTGGGCCGTGTGTGTGTGTGTGGGCCGTGTGTGTGTGTGTGTGGGCCGTGTGTGTGTGTGTGTGGGCCGTGTGTGTGTGTGTGTGGGCCGTGTGTGTGTGTGGGCCGTGTGTGTGTGTGGGCCGTGTGTGTGTGTGGGCCGTGTGTGTGTGTGGGCCGTGTGTGTGTGTGTGTGTGTGTGGGCCGTGTGTGTGTGTGTGTGGGCCGTGTGTGTGTGTGGGCCGTGTGTGTGTGTGGGCCGTGTGTGTGTGTGGGCCGTGTGTGTGTGTGGGCCGTGTGTGTGTGTGGGCCGTGTGTGTGGTGTGGGCCGTGTGTGTGTGTGGGGCCGTGTGTGTGTGGGCCGTGTGTGTGTGGGCCGTGTGTGTGTGGGCCGTGTTGTGTGTGGGCCGTGTGTGTGTGGGCCCGTGTGTGTGTGTGTGGGCCGTGTGTGTGTGTGTGGGCCGTGTGTGTGTGTGTGGGCCGTGTGTGTGTGTGTGGGCCGTGTGTGTGTGGGCCGTGTGTGTGTGGGCCGTGTGTGTGTGTGTGTGGGCCGTGTGTGTGTGTGTGTGGGCCGTGTGTGTGTGTGTGTGGGCCGTGTGTGTGTGGGGGCCGTGTGTGTGTGTGTGGGCCGTGTGTGTGTGGGCCGTGTGTGTGTGTGGGCCGTGTGTGTGTGTGGGCCGTGTGTGTGTGTGGGCCGTGTGTGTGTGTGTGTGTGTGTGGGCCGTGTGTGTGTGTGGGCCGTGTGTGTGTGTGGGCCGTGTGTGTGTGTGGGCCGTGTGTGTGTGTGTGTGTGTGGGGGTGTGTGTGTGTGTGGGCCGTGTGTGTGTGTGTGGGCCGTGTGTGTGTGTGTGGGCCGTGTGTGTGTGTGTGGGCCGTGTGTGTGGGCCGTGTGTGTGTGGGCCGTGTGTGTGTGGGCCGTGTGTGTGTGGGCCGTGTGTGTGGGCCGTGTGTGTGTGTGTGTGGGCCGTGGTGTGTGCCGGGTGGGGCTCGCAGGGAGAGAGGCTGCACGTTGGGGGAGCGTTGGGGGGGGGGAGGATGCAGGGGGAGAGAGGCTTCACGTTGGAGGGGGGGGGAGCTTGCAGGGGGAAAGAGGCTGCACGTTGGGGGGGGGGAGGAGCTTGCAGGGGGAAAGAGGCTGCACGTTGGGGGGGGGAGAGCTTGCAGGGGGAAAGAGGCTGCACGTTGGGGGGGAGCTTGCAGGGGGAGAGAGGCTGCACGTTGGGGGGAGAGAGGCTGCACGTTGGGGGTGGAGCTTGCAGGGGGGAAAGAGGCTGCACGTTGGGGGGGCGCTTTCAGGGGGAAAGAGGCTGCACGTTGGGGGGGAGCTTGCAGGGGAGGGGAGAGGCTGCACGTTGGGGGGGGGGGGGAGCTTGCAGGGGGAGAGAGGCTGCACGTTGGGGCGGGAGCTTGCAAGGGGAGAGAGGCTGCACTTTGGGGGGGAGAGAGGTTGCACGTTGGGGGGGGGAGCTTGCAGGGGGAAAGAGGCCGCACGTTGGGGGGGGGAGAGCTTTCAGGGGGAAAGAGGCTGCACATTGGGGGGGGAGCTTGCAGGGTGAGAGAGGCTGCACGTTGGGGGGGGGAGCTTGCAGGGGGAGAGAGGCTGCACGCTGGGGGGGAGCTTGCAGGGGGAGAGAGGCTGCACGCTGGGGGGGAGCTTGCAGGGGGAGAGAGGCTGCACGTTGGGGGGTGGGAGAGCTTGCAGGGGGAGAGAGGCTGCACGTTGGGGGGGGGGGGGGAGCTTGCAGGGGGAGAGAGGCTGCACGTTGGGGGGGGGGGAGCTTGCAGGGGGAGAGAGGCTGCACGTTGGGGGGGGAGAGCTTGCAGGGGGAGAGAGGCTGCACGTTGGGGGGGGAGCTTGCAGGGGGAGAGAGGCTGCACGTTGGGGGGGGGAGCTTGCAGGGGGAGAGAGGCTGCACGTTGGGGGGGGGGGAGCTTGCAGGGGGAGAGAGGCTGCACGTTGGGGGGGGGAGCTTGCAGGGGGAGAGAGGCTGCACGTTGGGGGGGGGCGGAGCTTGCAGGGGGAGAGAGGCTGCACGTTGGGGGGGGGGGAGCTTGCAGGGGGAGAGAGGCCGTGTGTGTGTGTGTGGGCCGTGTGTGTGTGTGTGGGCCGTGTGTGTGTGTGTGGGCCGTGTGTGTGTGTGTGGGCCGTGTGTGTGTGTGTGGGGCCGTGTGTGTGGGCCGTGTGTGTGTGTGTGGGCCGTGTGTGTGTGTGTGGGCCGTGTGTGTGTGTGGGCCGGTGTGTGTGTGTGGGCCGTGTGTGTGTGTGTGTGGGCCGTGTGTGTGTGTGGGCCGTGTGTGTGTGTGGGCCGTGTGTGTGTGTGGGCCGTGTGTGTGTGTGGGCCGTGTGTGTGTGTGGGTGTGTGTGTGTGGGCCGTGTGTGTGTGTGTGGGGCCGTGTGTGTGTGTGTGGGCCGTGTGTGTGTGTGTGGGCCGTGTGTGTGTGTGTGTGTGTGGGCCGTGTGTGTGTGTGGGCCGTGTGTGTGTGTGGGCCATGTGTGTGTGTGTGTGTGTGTGTGTGTGTGTGTGTGTGGGCCGCGTGTGTGTGTGGGCCGCGTGTGTGTGTGGGCCGCGTGTGTGTGTGGGCCGCGTGTGTGTGTGGGCCGCGTGTGTGTGTGGGCCGCGTGTGTGTGTGGGCCGCGTGTGTGTGTGTGTGTGTGTGTGTGGGCCGTGTGTGTGGGCCCGTGTGTGTGTGTGTGTGTGTGTGGGCCGCGTGTGTGTGTGTGGGCCGCGTGTGTGTGTGGGCCGTGTGTGTGTGTGTGTGGGCCGTGTGTGGGTGGGCCGTGTGTGTGGGCCGTGTGTGTGTGTGGGCCGTGTGTGTGTGTGTGGGCCGTGTGTGTGTGTGGGGGCCGTGTGTGTGTGTGTGTGTGTGGGCCGTGTGTGTGTGTGGGCCGTGTGTGTGTGTGGGCCGTGTGTGTGTGTGGGCCGTGTGTGTGTGTGTGTGTGTGGGCCGTGTGTGTGTGTGTGTGGGCCGTGTGTGTGTGTGTGTGGGCCGTGTGTGTGGGGCCGTGTGTGTGGGCCGTGTGTGTGTGTGTGTGTGTGTGTGTGTGGGCCGTGTGTGTGTGTGTGGGCCGTGTGTGTGTGTGTGGGCCGTGTGTGTGTGTGGGGCCGTGTGTGTGGGCGTGTGTGTGTGGGCCGTGTGTGTGTGGGCGGGCCGTGTGTGTGTGGGCGGGCCGTGTGTGTGTGGGCGGGCCGTGTGTGTGTGGGCGGGCCGTGTGTGTGTGGGCGGGCCGTGTGTGTGTGGGCGGGCCGTGTGTGTGTGTGGGGCCGTGTGTGTGTGTGGGCCGTGTGTGTGTGTTTGCCGTGTGTGTGTGTGGGCCGTGTGTGTGTGTGTGTGTGTGTGTGTGTGTGTGTGTGGGGGCCGTGTGTGTGTGTGGGCCGTGTGTGTGTGTGTGTGTGTGTGTGTGTGTGGGCCGTGTGTGTGTGTGTGTGGGCCGTGTGTGTGTGTGGTGTGTGTGGGCCGTGTGTGTGTGTGGGCCGTGTGTGTGTGTGTGTGGGGGCCGTGTGTGTGTGTGTGTGGGCCGTGTGTGTGTGTGGGCCGTGTGTGTGTGGGCCGTGTGTGTGTGTGTGTGTGGGCCGTGTGTGTGTGTGTGTGTGGGCCGTGTGTGTGTGTGTGTGTGTGTGTGTGGGCTGTGTGTGTGTGTGTGGGGGCCGTGTGTGTGGGGGGCCGTGTGTGTGGGGGCCGTGTGTGTGTGTGTGTGTGTGTGGGGGCCGTGTGTGTGTGTGTGTGGGCCGTGTGTGTGTGTGTGTGTGGGCCGTGTGTGTGGGCCGTGTGTGTGTGTGTGGGCCGTGTGTGAGGGCCGTGTGTGTGGGCCGTGTGTGTGGGCCGCGTGTGTGTATGTGTGTGGGCCGCGTGTGTGTGTGTGTGTGGGCCGCGTGTGTGTGTGTGGGCCGCGTGTGTGTGTGGGCCGCGTGTGTGTGTGGGCCGCGTGTGTGTGTGTGTGTGTGGGCCGTGTGTGTGTGTGTGTGTGTGTGGGCCGTGTGTGTGTGTGGTGTGTGGGCCGCGTGTGTGTGTGTGGGCCGCGTGTGTGTGTGTGGGCCGTGTGTGTGTGTGGGCCGTGTGTGTGTGTGGGGGCCGTGTGTGTGTGTGTGGGCCGTGTGTGTGTGTGTGGGCCGTGTGTGGGTGGGCCGTGTGTGTGGGCCGTGTGTGTGTGTGTGTGGGCCGTGTGTGTGTGTGTGTGTGGGCCGTGTGTGTGTGTGTGTGTGGGCCGTGTGTGTGTGTGTGGGCCGTGTGTGTGTGTGGGCCGTGTGTGTGTGTGGGCCGTGTGTGTGTGTGGGCCGTGTGTGTGTGTGGGCCGTGTGTGTGTGTGTGTGTGTGGGCCGTGTGTGTGTGGGCCGTGTGTGTGTGGGTGTGTGGGCCGTGTGTGTGTGTGGGCCGTGTGTGTGTGTGGGCCGTGTGTGTGTGTGGGCCGTGTGTGTGTGTGTGTGTGTGGGCCGTGTGTGTGTGTGTGGGCCGTGTGTGTGTGTGTGGGCCGTGTGTGTGTGTTTGTGTGTGTGTGTGGGCCGTGTGTGTGTGTGGCCGTGTGTGTGTGTGGGCCGTGTGTGTGTGTGGTGTGTGTGGGCCGTGTGTGTGGGCCGTGTGTGTGTGTGGGCCGTGTGTGTGTGTGTGTGTGGGCCGTGTGTGTGTGTGTGTGGGCCGTGTGTGTGTGTGTGGGCCGTGTGTGTGTGGTGTGTGTGTGTGGGCCGTGTGTGTGTGGCGGGCCGTGTGTGTGGGCGGGCATGTGTGTGTGGGCGGGCCGTGTGTGTGTGTGGGCCGTGTGTGTGTGTGGGCCGTGTGTGTGTGGGCCGTGTGTGTGTGTGGGCCGTGTGTGTGTGTTGGCCGTGTGTGTGTGTGGGCCGTGTGTGTGTGTGTGTGTGGGCCGTGTGTGTGGGCTGTGTGTGTGTGTGTGTGTGGGCCGTGTGTGTGTGTGTGTGTGTGTGTGTGTGGGCCGTGTGTGTGTGTGGGCCGTGTGTGTGTGTGTGTGTGGGGCCGTGTGTGTGTGTGTGGGGGCCGTGTGTGTGTGTGTGGGGGCCGTGTGTGTGTGTGTGTGGGCCGTGTGTGTGTGTGGGCCGTGTGTGTGTGGGCCGTGTGTGTGTGTGGGCCGTGTGTGTGTGTGTGTGTGTGGGCCGTGTGTGTGTGTGTGGGGGCCGTGTGTGTGTGTGTGGGGGCCGTGTGTGTGTGTGTGTGGGCCGTGTGTGTGTGTGGGCCGTGTGTGTGTGTGGGCTGTGTGTGTGTGTGGGCCGTGTGTGTGGGCCGTGTGTGTGGGCCGTGTGTGTGGGCCGTGTGTGTGGGCCGTGTGTGTGTGTGTGTGTGGGCCGCGTGTGTGGGCCGCGTGTGTGGGCCGCGTGTGTGTGTGTGTGTGGGCCGCGTGTGTGTGTGTGGGCCGCGTGTGTGTGTGTGGGCCGCGTGTGTGTGTGGGCCGCGTGTGTGTGTGGGCCGCGTGTGTGTGTGGGCCCGCGTGTGTGTGTGGGCCGCGTGTGTGTGTGGGCCGCGTGTGTGTGTGGGTGTGTGTGTGTGTGTGTGTGTGGGCCGCGTGTGTGTGTGTGTGGGCCGCCTGTGTGTGTGTGGGCCGCGTGTGTGTGTGGGGGCCGTGTGTGTGTGTGTGGGCCGTGTGTGTGTGGGCAGTGTGTGTGTGTGTGTGCCGTGTGTGTGTGTGTGTGTGGGCCGTGTGTGTGTGTGTGTGGGCCGTGTGTGTGTGTGTGGGCCGTGTGTGTGTGTGGGGCCGTGTGTGTGTGTGTGTGTGTGTGTGTGGGCCGTGTGTGTGTGTGGGCCGTGTGTGTGTGTGTGGGCCGTGTGTGTGTGTGTGGGGCCGTGTGTGTGTGTGTGGGCCGTGTCTGTGGCCGTGTGTGTGGGCCGTGTGTGTGGGCCGTGTGTGTGGGCCGTGTGTGTGTGTGGGCCGTGTGTGTGTGTGTGGGCCGTGTGTGTGGGCCGTGTGTGTGTGTGTGTGGGCCGTGTGTGTGTGTGTGTGGGCCGTGTGTGTGTGTGTGTGGGCCGTGTGTGTGTGTGTGGGCCGTGTGTGTGTGTGTGGGCCGTGTGTGTGTGTGGGCCGTGTGTGTGTGTGGGCCGTGTTGTGTGTGGGCCGTGTGTGTGTGTGGGGCCGCGTGTGTGTGTGGGCCGCGTGTGTGTGTGTGGGCCGCGTGTGTGTGTGGGTGTGGGCCGCGTGTGTGTGTGTGTGGGGCCGTGTGTGTGTGTGTGTGGGGCCGTGTGTGTGTGTGTGGCGTGTGTGTGGGGGCCGTGTGTGTGTGTGTGTGGGCCGTGTGTGTGTGTGGCCGTGTGTGTGTGGGCCGTGTGTGTGTGTGTGTGGGCCGTGTGTGTGTGGGCCGTGTGTGTGTGTGTGGGCCGTGTGTGTGTGTGTGTGGGCCGTGTGTGTGTGGGCCGTGTGTGTGTGTGTGGGCCGTGTGTGTGTGGGCCGTGTGTGTGTGGGCCGTGTGTGTGTGTGTGGGCCGTGTGTGTGTGTGTGGGCCGTGTGTGTGTGTGGGCCGTGTGTGTGTGTGTGGGCCGTGTGTGTGTGTGTGGGCCGTGTGTGTGTGGGCCGTGTGTGTGTGGGCCGTGTGTGTGTGTGTGGGCCGTGTGTGTGTGTGTGGGCCGTGTGTGTGGTGGGCCGTGTGTGTGTGTGGCCGTGTGTGTGTGTGTGGGCCGTGTGTGTGTGTGTGGGCCGTGTGTGTGTGTGGGCCGTGTGTGTGTGGGCCGTGTGTGTGTGGGCCGTGTGTGTGTGTGTGGGCCGTGTGTGTGTGTGTGTGTGGGCCGTGTGTGTGTGTGTGTGGGCCGTGTGTGTGTGTGTGGGCCGTGTGTGTGTGTGTGGGCCGTGGGCCGTGTGTGTGGGCCGTGGGCCGTGTGTGTGGGCCGTGGGCCGTGTGTGTGTGGGCCCGTGTGTGTGTGTGGGCCGTGTGTGTGTGTGTGGGCCGTGTGTGTGTGTGTGTGGGCCGTGTGTGTGTGTGTGTGGGCCGTGTGTGTGTGTGTGGGCCGTGTGTGTGTGTGTGTGGGCCGTGTGTGTGTGTGTGGGCCGTGTGTGTGTGTGTGGGCCGTGTGTGTGGTGTGGGCCGTGTGTGTGTGTGGGCCGTGTGTGTGTGGGCCGTGTGTGTGTGGGCCGTGTGTGTGTGGGCCGTGTGTGTGTGGGCCGTGTGTGTGTGGGCCGTGTGTGTGTGTGTGGGCCCGTGTGTGTGTGTGTGTGGGCCGTGTGTGTGTGTGTGGGCCGTGTGTGTGTGTGTGGGCCGTGTGTGTGTGCGTGGGCCGTGTGTGTGTGCGTGGGCCGTGTGTGTGTGTGTGTGTGGGCCGTGTGTGTGTGTGTGGGGCCGTGTGTGTGTGTGTGTGGGCCGTGTGTGTGTGTGTGGGGCCGTGTGTGTGTGTGTGTGGGCCGTGTGTGTGTGTGGGCCGTGTGTGTGTGGGCCGTGTGTGTGTGTGTGTGGGCCGTGTGTTGTGTGTGTGTGTGGGGCGTGTGTGTGGGGGCCGTGTGTGTGTGTGTGGGGCCGTGTGTGTGTGTGTGTGGGCCGTGTGTGTGTGTGTGGGGCCGTGTGTGTGTGTGTGTGGCCGTGTGTGTGTGTGGGCCGTGTGTGTGTGGGCCGTGTGTGTGTGTGTGTGGGCCGTGTGTGTGTGTGTGTGGGCCGTGTGTGTGTGTGGGCCGTGTGTGTGGGCCGTGTGTGTGTGTGTGTGGGCCTGTGTGTGTGTGTGTGGGCCGTGTGTGTGTGTGGGCCCGTGTGTGTGTGTGGGGCCGTGGGTGTGTGTGTGGGCCGTGTGGGTGTGGGCCGGTGTGGTGTGTGGGCCGTGTGTGTGGGCCGTGTGTGTGGGCCGTGTGTGTGGGCCGTGTGTGTGTGTGTGTGGGGCCGTGTGTGTGTGGGCCGCGTGTGTGGGCCGTGTGTGGTGGGCCGCGTGTGTGTGTGTGTGTGTGTGGCCGCGTGTGTGTGTGGGCCGCGTGTGTGTGTGTGGGGG
>NC_134359.1:249554478-249564478 GCF_048569485.1 Anomaloglossus baeobatrachus
GTGTGTGTGTGGGCCGTGTGTGTGTGTGTGGGCGTGTGTGTGTGTGGGCCGTGTGTTGTGGGTGTGTGTGTGGGGCCGGTGTGTGGTGGTGTGTGGGCCGTGTGTGTGTGTGGGCCGTGTGTGTGTGTGGGGCCGTGTGTGTGTGTGTGGGCCGTGTGTGTGTGTGGGCCGTGTGTGTGTGTGTGTGTGGCCGTGTGTGTGGCGTGTGTGTGGGGCCGTGTGTGTGTGTGTGGGCCGTGTGTGTGTGTGTGGGCCGTGTGTGTGTGTGGGCCGTGTGTGTGGGCCGTGTGTGTGTGTGGTGGCCGTGTGTGTGTGGCGTGTGTGTGTGGGCCGTGTGTGTGTGGGCCGTGTGTGTGTGTGGGCCGGTGTGTGTGTGTGGGCCGTGTGTGTGTGTGGGCCGTGTGTGTGTGTGGGCCGTGTGTGTGTGTGGGCCGTGTGTGTGTGTGTGGGCCGTGTGTGTGTGTGGGCCGTGTGTGTGTGGGCCTGTGTGTGTGGGCGTGTGTGTGTGTGTGTGTGGGCCGTGTGTGTGTGTGTGGGGCCGTGTGTGTGTGTGTGGCCGTGTGTGTGTGTGTGGGCCGTGTGTGTGTGTGTGTGTGTGGGCCGTGTGTGTGTGTGTGGGCCGTGTGTGTGTGTGTGGCCGTGTGTGTGTGTGTGGCCGTGTGTGTGTGTGGGCCGTGTGTGTGTGTGGGCCGTGTGTGTGTGTGGGCCGGTGGTGTGTGTGTGTGGGCCGTGTGTGTGTGGGCCGTGTGTGTGTGTGGGCCGTGTGTGTGTGTGTGGGCCGTGTGTGTGTGTGTGTGTGGGCCGTGTGTGTGTGTGGGCCGTGTGTGTGTGTGGGCCGTGTGTGTGCTGTGTGTGGGCCGTGTGTGTGTGTGGGGCCGTGTGTGTGTGTGGGCCGTGTGTGTGTGTGTGGGGGCCGTGTGTGTGTGTGTGGGCCGTGTGTGTGTGTGTGGGCCGTGTGTGTGTGTGGGCCGTGTGTGTGTGTGTGGGCCGTGTGTGTGGTGGGCCGTGTGTGTGTGTGGGCCGTGTGTGTGTGTGTGGGCCGTGGTGTGTGTGGCCGTGTGTGTGTGGGCCGTGTGTGTGTGTGGGCCGTGTGTGTGTGTGTGGGGCCGTGTGTGTGTGTGTGTGGGCCGTGTGTGTGTGTGTGTGTGGGGGCCGTGTGTGTGTGTGTGGGGCCGTGTGTGTGTGTGTGGGGCCGTGTGTGTGTGGTGTGTGGGCCGTGTGTGTGTGTGGGCCGTGTGTGTGTGGGCCGTGTGTGTGTGTGTGGGCCGTGTGTGTGGGCCGTGTGTGTGGGGGCCGTGTGTGTGTGTGGGGCCGTGTGTGTGTGTGTGTGGGCCGTGTGTGTGTGTGTGGGGCCGTGTGTGTGTGTGGGGCCGTGTGTGTGTGTGGGGCCGTGTGTGTGTGTGGGGCCGTGTGTGTGTGTGGGCCGTGTGTGTGGGCCGTGTGTGTGGGCCGTGTGTGTGTGGTGCGTGGCCGTGTGTGTGTGTGTGGGCCGGTGTGTGGGGCGTGTGTGTGGGCCGGTGTGTGTGTGTGTGTGGGGCCGGTGTGTGTGTGTGGGCCGTGTGTGTGTGTGTGGGCCGTGTGTGTGTGTGGGCCGCGTGTGTGTGTGTGGGCCGTGTGGTGTGTGTGGGCCGGTGTGTGTGTGGGCCGCGTGTGTGGTGTGGGCCGTGTGTGTGTGTGGGCCGTGTGTGTGTGTGTGTGTGTGGGCCGTGTGTGTGTGTGTGGGCCGTGTGTGTGTGTGGGCCGTGTGTGTGGTGGGGCCGTGTGTGTGTGTGTGGGCCGTGTGTGTGTGTGGGCCGTGTGTGTGTGTGTGTGCCGTGTGTGTGTGTGTGTGGGCCGTGTGTGTGTGTGGTGGGCCGTGTGTGTGTGTGGGGCCGTGTGTGTGTGTGGGGGCCGTGTGTGTGTGTGTGCTGTGTGGTGTGGGCCGTGTGTGTGTGTGGGCCGTGTGTGTGTGTGTGGGCCGTGTGTGTGTGTGTGGGCCGTGTGTGTGTGTGTGGGCCGTGTGTGGGTGTGTGTGTGGGCCGTGTGTGTGTGGGCCGTGTGTGTGTGGGGCCGTGTGTGTGTGTGTGGGCCGTGTGTGTGTGTGTGGGCCGTGTGTGTGTGGGGCCGTGTGTGTGTGTGTGTGGGCCGTGTGTGTGTGTGTGTGTGGGCCGTGTGTGTGTGTGTGGGCCGTGTGTGTGTGTGTGTGGGCCGTGTGTGTGTGTGTGGGCCGTGTGTGTGTGTGGGCCGTGTGTGTGTGTGGGCCGTGTGTGTGTGTGGGGCCGTGTGTGTGTGTGTGGGCCGCGTGTGTGTGGGCCGTGTGTGTGTGGGCCCGTGTGTGTGTGTGTGTGGGCGCGTGTGTGTGTGTGTGTGGGGGCCGTGTGTGTGTGTGTGGGGGCCGTGTGTGTGTGTGGCGTGTGTGTGTGTGGGGGCCGTGTGTGTGTGTGTGTGGCCGTGTGTGTGTGTGGGCCGTGTGTGTGGGCCGTGTGTGTGTGTGTGTGGGCCGTGTGTGTGTGGGCCGTGTGTGTGTGTGTGGGCCGTGTGTGTGTGTGTGGGCCGTGTGTGTGTGGGCCGTGTGTGTGTGTGTGGGCCGTGTGTGTGTGTGGGCCGTGTGTGTGTGTGGGCCGTGTGTGTGTGTGTGGGCCGTGTGTGTGTGTGTGGGGCCGTGTGTGTGTGTGTGGGCCGTGTGTGTGTGTGTGGGCCGTGTGTGTGTGTGTGGGCCGTGTGTGTGTGGGCCGTGTGTGTGTGTGTGGGCCGTGTGTGTGTGTGTGTGGGCCGTGTGTGTGTGTGTGGGGCCGTGTGTGTGTGTGGGCCGTGTGTGGTGTGTGGGCCGTGTGTGTGTGTGTGTGGGCCGTGTGTGTGTGTGTGGGCCGTGTGTGTGTGGGCCGTGTGTGTGTGTGGGCCGTGTGTGGTGTGGGCCGTGTGTGTGTGTGTGGGCCGTGTGTGTGTGTGTGTGGGCCGTGTGTGTGTGTGTGGGCCGTGTGTGTGTGTGTGGGCCGTGTGTGTGTGTGGGCCGTGTGGGCCGTGTGTGTGGGTGGGCCGTGTGTGTGGGCCGTGGGCGTGTGTGTGTGGGCCGTGTGTGTGTGTGGGGCCGTGTGTGTGTGTGTGGGCCGTGTGTGTGTGTGTGTGGGCCGTGTGTGTGTGTGTGTGGGCCGTGTGTGTGTGGGCCGTGTGTGGGGCCGTGTGTGTGTGTGTGGGCCGTGTGTGTGGTGTGTGGGGCCGTGTGTGTGTGTGTGGGCCGTGTGTGTGTGTGGGCCGTGTGTGTGTGGGCCGTGTGTGTGTGTGGGCCGTGTGTGGTGTGTGGGCCGTGTGTGTGTGTGGGCCGGTGTGTGTGTGGGGCCGTGTGTGTGTGTGGGCCGTGTGTGTGTGTGGGCCGTGTGTGTGTGTGTGTGGGCCGTGTGTGTGTGTGTGTGGGCCGTGTGTGTGTGTGTGGGCCGTGTGTGTGTGTGTGGGCCGTGTGTGTGTGTGTGGGCCGTGTGTGTGTGTGTGGGCCGTGTGTGTGTGTGTGGGCCGTGTGTGTGTGTGTGGTGGCCGTGTGTGTGTGTGGGGCCGTGTGTGTGTGTGTGTGGGCCGTGTGTGTGTGTGGGCCGTGTGTGTGTGTGGGCCGTGTGTGTGTGTGTGGGCCGTGTGTGTGTGGGGGCCGTGTGTGTGTGGGGCCGTGTGTGTGTGTGTGGGGCCGTGTGTGTGTGTGTGTGGGCCGTGTGTGTGTGTGTGGGGCCGTGTGTGTGTGTGTGTGGGCCGTGTGTGTGTGTGGGCCGTGTGTGTGTGGGCCGTGTGTGTGTGTGTGTGGGCCGTGTGTGTGTGTGTGTGTGGGCCGTGTGTGTGTGTGTGGGGGCCGTGTGTGTGTGTGGGGCCGTGTGTGTGTGTGTGGGGCCGTGTGTGTGTGTGTGGGCCGTGTGTGTGTGTGGGCCGTGTGTGTGTGTGGGCCGTGTGTGTGTGGGCCGTGTGTGTGGGCCGTGTGTGTGGGCCGTGTGTGTGGGCCGTGTGTGTGGGCCGTGTGTGTGGGCCGTGTGTGTGTGTGTGTGTGGGCCGTGTGTGTGGGCCGTGTGTGTGGGCCGTGTGTGTGTGGGCCCGTGTGTGTGTGTGTGTGTGGGCCGTGTGTGTGTGTGTGGGCCGTGTGTGTGTGTGTGGGGCCGCGTGTGTGTGTGGGGGCCGTGTGTGTGTGTGGGGCCGCGTGTGTGTGTGTGGGCCGTGTGTGTGTGTGGGGCCGCGTGTGTGTGTGGGTGTGTGTGTGTGTGTGTGTGTGGGCCGGTGTGTGTGTGTGTGGGCCGTGTGTGTGTGTGTGTGGGCCGTGTGTGTGTGTGGGGGGCCGTGTGTGTGTGTGTGGGCCGTGTGTGTGTGGGGCCGTGTGTGTGTGTGTGTGCCGTGTGTGTGTGTGTGTGTGGGCCGTGTGTGTGTGTGTGTGTGGGCCGTGTGTGTGTGTGTGGGGCCGTGTGTGTGTGGGCGTGTGTGTGTGTGGGCCGTGTGTGTGTGTGTGGGCCGTGTGTGTGTGTGTGGGCCGTGTGTGTGTGGGCCGTGTGTGTGGGCCGTGTGTGTGGGCCGTGTGTGTGGGGCCGTGTGTGTGTGTGTGGGCCGTGTGTGTGTGTGTGGGCCGTGTGTGTGTGTGTGGGCCGTGTGTGTGGGCCGTGTGTGTGGGGCCGTGTGTGTGTGTGTGTGTGGGCCGTGTGTGTGTGTGTGGGCCGTGTGTGTGTGTGTGGGCCGTGTGTGTGTGTGTGGGCCGTGTGTGTGTGTGGGCCGTGTGTGTGTGTGGGCCGTGTGTGTGTGTGGGCCGCGTGTGTGTGGGCCGTGTGTGTGTGGGCCGCGTGTGTGTGGGTGTGGGCCGCGTGTGTGTGTGTGTGGGGGCCGTGTGTGTGTGTGTGGGGCCGTGTGTGTGTGTGTGGGGGCCGTGTGTGTGTGTGTGGGCCGTGTGTGTGTGTGGGCCGTGTGTGTGTGTGGGCCGTGTGTGTGTGTGTGTGGGCCGTGTGTGTGTGGGCCGTGTGTGTGTGTGTGGGGCCGTGTGTGTGTGGGCCGTGTGTGTGTGGGCCGTGTGTGTGTGTGTGGGCCGTGTGTGTGTGTGTGTGGGCCGTGTGTGTGTGTGTGTGGGCCGTGTGTGTGTGTGTGGGCCGTGTGTGTGTGTGTGGGCCGTGTGTGTGTGTGTGGGCCGTGTGTGTGTGTGTGTGGGCCGTGTGTGTGTGTGTGGGCCGTGTGTGTGTGTGTGGGGCCGTGTGTGTGTGTGTGGGCCGTGTGTGTGTGTGTGGGCCGTGTGTGTGTGTGTGGGCCGTGTGTGTGTGGGCCGTGTGTGTGTGTGGGCCGTGTGTGTGTGTGTGGGGCCGTGTGTGTGTGTGTGGGGCCGTGTGTGTGTGTGTGGGGCCGTGTGTGTGTGTGTGGGCCGTGTGTGTGTGTGTGTGGGCCGTGTGTGTGTGTGTGTGGGCCGTGTGTGTGTGTGTGGGCCGTGTGTGTGTGGGCCGTGTGTGTGTGGGGCCGTGTGTGTGTGTGTGGGCCGTGTGTGTGTGTGTGGGGGCCGTGTGTGTGTGTGTGGGCCGTGTGTGTGTGTGTGGGCCGTGTGTGTGTGTGTGGGCCGTGTGTGTGTGTGTGGGGCCGTGTGTGTGTGGGCCGTGTGTGTGTGGGCCGTGTGTGTGTGTGTGTGGGCCGTGTGTGTGTGTGTGGGCCGTGTGTGTGTGTGTGGGCCGTGTGTGTGTGTGTGGGCCGTGTGTGGTGTGTGTGGGCCGTGTGTGTGTGTGTGGGCCGTGTGTGTGTGTGTGGGCCGTGTGTGTGTGGGCCGTGTGTGTGGGCCGTGTGTGTGGGCGTGTGTGTGGGCCGTGTGTGTGTGTGTGTGGGCCGCGTGTGTGGGCCGTGTGTTGGGGCCGCGTGTGTGTGCGTGTGTGTGTGGGCCGCGTGTGTGTGTGTGGGCCGCGTGTGTGTGTGTGGGCCGTGTGTGGTGTGTGGGCCGCGTGTGTGTGTGGGCCGCGTGTGTGTGTGGGCCGCGTGTGTGTGTGGGCCGCGTGTGTGTGTGGGGCCGCGTGTGTGTGTGGGTGTGGCTGTGTGTGTGTGTGTGTGGGCCGCGTGTGTGTGTGTGTGTGGGCCGCCTGTGTGTGTGTGTGGGCCGCGTGTGTGTGTGTGGGGGCCGTGTGTGTGTGTGTGGGCCGTGTGTGTGTGGGCCGTGTGTGTGTGTGTGTGGCCGTGTGTGTGTGTGTGTGTGGGCCGTGTGTGTGTGTGTGTGGGCCGTGTGTGTGTGTGTGGGGCCGTGTGTGTGTGTGGGGGCCGTGTGTGTGTGTGTGTGTGTGTGTGGGCCGTGTGTGTGTGTGGGCCGTGTGTGTGTGTGTGTGTGTGGGCCGTGTGTGTGTGTGTGGGCCGTGTGTGTGTGTGTGGGCCGTGTGTGTGGGCCGTGTGTGTGGGCCGTGTGTGTGGGCCGTGTGTGTGGGCCGTGTGTGTGTGTGTGGGCCGTGTGTGTGTGTGTGTGGGCCGTGTGTGTGGGGCCGTGTGTGTGTGTGTGTGGGCCGTGTGTGTGTGTGTGTGGGCCGTGTGTGTGTGTGTGTGGGCCGTGTGTGTGTGTGTGGGCCGTGTGTGTGTGTGTGGGCCGTGTGTGTGTGTGGGCCGTGTGTGTGTGTGGGCCGTGTGTGTGTGTGGGCCGTGTGTGTGTGTGGGCCGCGTGTGTGTGGGCCGCGTGTGTGTGGGCCGCGTGTGTGTGTGGGTGTGGGCCGCGTGTGTGTGTGTGTGGGGGCCGTGTGTGTGTGTGTGGGGGCCGTGTGTGTGTGTGTGTGTGTGTGGGGGCCGTGTGTGTGTGTGTGTGGGCCGTGTGTGTGTGTGGGCCGTGTGTGTGGGCCGTGTGTGTGTGTGTGTGGGCCGTGTGTGTGTGGGCCGTGTGTGTGTGTGTGGGCCGTGTGTGTGTGTGTGTGGGCCGTGTGTGTGTGGGCCGTGTGTGTGTGTGTGGGCCGTGTGTGTGTGTGGCCGTGTGTGTGTGTGGGCCGTGTGTGTGTGTGTGGGCCGTGTGTGTGTGTGGGCCGTGTGTGTGTGGGGCCGTGTGTGTGTGTGTGGGCCGTGTGTGTGTGTGTGGGCCGTGTGTGTGTGTGGGCCGTGTGTGTGTGTGTGGCCGTGTGTGTGTGTGTGGGCCGTGTGTGTGTGTGTGGGCCGTGTGTGTGTGGGCCGTGTGTGTGTGTGGGCCGTGTGTGTGTGTGTGGGCCGTGTGTGTGTGTGTGGGCCGTGTGTGTGTGGGGCCGTGTGTGTGTGGGCCGTGTGTGTGTGTGGGCCGTGTGTGTGTGTGTGGGCCGTGTGTGTGTGTGTGGGCCGTGTGTGTGTGTGTGTGGGCCGTGTGTGTGTGTGTGGGCCGTGTGTGTGTGTGTGGGCCGTGTGCCGTGTGTGTGGGCCGTGGTCGTGTGTGTGTGGGCCGTGGCGTGTGTGTGTGGCCGTGTGTGTGTGGGCCGTGTGTGTGTGTGTGGGCCGTGTGTGTGTGTGTGTGGGCCGTGTGTGTGTGTGTGTGTGGGCCGTGTGTGTGTGTGTGGGCCGTGTGTGTGTGTGGTGGGCCGTGTGTGTGTGTGTGGCCGTGTGTGTGTGTGTGGGCCGTGTGTGTGTGTGGGCCGTGTGTGTGTGTGGGCCGTGTGTGTGTGGGCCGTGTGTGTGGGGCCGTGTGTGTGTGGGCCGTGTGTGTGGGCCGTGTGTGGTGTGGGCCGTGTGTGTGTGGGCCGTGTGTGTGTGTGGGCCGTGTGTGTGTGTGTGTGGGCCGTGTGTGTGTGTGTGGGGCCGTGTGTGTGTGTGTGGGCCGTGTGTGTGTGTGTGGGCCGTGTGTGTGTGTGTGGGCCGTGTGTGTGTGTGTGGGCCGTGTGTGTGTGTGTGTGGGCCGTGTGTGTGTGTGTGGGCCGTGTGTGTGTGTGTGTGGGCCGTGTGTGTGTGTGTGTGGGGCCGTGTGTGTGTGTGTGGGCCGTGTGTGTGTGTGGGCCGTGTGTGTGTGTGGGCCGTGTGTGTGTGTGTGTGGGCCGTGTGTGTGTGTGTGTGGGCCGTGTGTGTGTGTGTGGGCCGTGTGTGTGGTGGGCCGTGTGTGTGTGTGTGGGGCCGTGTGTGTGTGTGTGGGCCGTGTGTGTGTGTGTGGGCCGTGTGTGTGTGTGTGTGGGCCGTGTGTGTGTGGGCCGTGTGTGTGTGGGCCGTGTGTGGTGTGTGTGGGCCGTGTGTGTGTGTGTGTGTGGGCCGTGTGTGTGTGTGTGGGGCCGGTGTGTGTGGTGGGCCGTGTGTGTGTGTGTGGGGCCCGTGTGTGTGTGTGTGGGCCGTGTGTGTGTGTGGGCCGTGTGTGTGTGTGGGCCGTGTGTGTGTGTGGGCCGTGTGTGTGGGCCGTGTGTGGGCCGTGTGTGTGGGCCGTGTGTGTGTGGGCCGTGTGTGGTGGGCCGTGTGTGTGTGTGTGTGTGGGCCGTGTGTGTGGGCCGCGTGTGTGGGCCGTGTGTGTGGGCCGTGTGTGTGTGTGTGTGTGGGCCGCGTGTGTGTGTGGGCCGCGTGTGTGTGTGTGGGCCGCGTGTGTGTGTGGGGGCCGCGTGTGTGTGTGGGCCGCGTGTGTGTGTGGGCCGCGTGTGTGTGTGGGCCGCGTGTGTGTGTGGGTGTGTGGCGTGTGTGTGTGTGTGGGCCGCGTGTGTGTGTGTGTGGGCCGCGTGTGTGTGTGTGTGGGCCGCGTGTGTGTGTGGGGGCCGTGTGTGTGTCTGTGGGCCGTGTGTGTGTGGGCCGTGTGTGTGTGTGTGTGCCGTGTGTGTGTGTGTGTGTGTGGGCCGTGTGTGTGTGTGTGTGTGGGCCGTGTGTGTGTGTGTGGGGGCCGTGTGTGTGTGTGCGTGTGTGTGTGTGGGCCGTGTGTGTGTGTGTGGGCCGTGTGTGTGTGTGTGGGCCGTGTCTGTGGGCCGTGTGTGTGGGCCGTGTGTGTGGGCCGTGTGTGTGGGGCCGTGTGTGTGTGTGTGGGCCGTGTGTGTGTGTGTGGGCCGTGTGTGTGTGTGGGCCGTGTGTGTGGGCCGTGTGTGTGGGCCGTGTGTGTGTGTGTGTGTGGGCCGTGTGTGTGTGTGTGGGCCGTGTGTGTGTGTGTGGGCCGTGTGTGTGTGTGTGTGGGCCGTGTGTGTGTGTGGGCCGTGTGTGTGTGTGGCCGTGTGTGTGTGGGCCGGTGTGTGTGGGCCGCGTGTGTGTGGGCCGCGTGTGTGTGTGGTGTGGGCCGTGTGTGTGTGTGGGGGCCGTGTGTGTGTGTGTGGGGGCCGTGTGTGTGTGTGTGGGGGCCGTGTGTGTGTGTGTGGCCGTGTGTGTGTGTGGGGCCGTGTGTGTGTGTGGGCCGTGTGTGTGTGTGTGTGGGCCGTGTGTGTGTGGGCCGTGTGTGTGTGTGTGGGCCGTGTGTGTGTGTGTGTGGGCCGTGTGTGTGTGGGCCGTGTGTGTGTGTGTGGGCCGTGTGTGTGTGTGTGTGGGCCGTGTGTGTGTGTGTGGGCCGTGTGTGTGTGTGTGGGCCGTGTGTGTGTGTGTGGGCCGTGTGTGTGTGTGTGGGCCGTGTGTGTGTGTGTGGGCCGTGTGTGTGTGTGTGGGCCGTGTGTGTGTGTGGGCCGTGTGTGTGTGTGGGCCGTGTGTGTGTGTGTGGGCCGTGTGTGTGTGGGCCGTGTGTGTGTGGGCCGTGTGTGTGTGTGTGGGCCGTGTGTGTGTGTGTGGGCCGTGTGTGTGTGTGTGGCCGTGTGTGTGTGTGTGGGCCGTGTGTGTGGTGTGGGCCGTGTGTGTGTGTGTGTGGGCCGTGTGTGTGTGTGTGGGCCGTGTGTGTGGTGGGCCGTGTGTGTGTGGGCCGTGTGTGTGTGTGTGTGGGCCGTGTGTGTGTGTGTGGGGCCGTGTGTGTGTGTGTGTGGGCCGTGTGTGTGTGTGTGTGGGCCGTGTGTGTGTGTGTGGGGCCGTGTGTGTGTGTGTGGGCCGTGGGCCGTGTGTGTGGCGTGGGCCGTGTGTGTGGCCGTGGGCCGTGTGTGTGGGCCGTGGGCCGTGTGTGTGTGGGCCGTGTGTGTGTGTGGGCCGGTGTGTGTGTGTGTGGGGCCGTGTGTGTGTGTGTGTGTGTGGGCCG